>NW_025900655.1:0-28636 GCF_022539505.1 Lolium rigidum | reverse complement strand
TAAAAAAACATGAAAGTCCTATGCTTCGCAAAAACACAAAACAAGGAGATTCAACATATAAGTTTGTTTATGTAAAAATAAAGATTTAATTTATCCGTTTGCAATAGCTCGGAGCGAAATACACTCGTTTATTGTCTGCAAAATAATCAAGATATCACATGTTTCTTGTACGGGGAGGCTGACATCGGGGACCCATGAGCCAGCAGCGTCGTCAACGTTTTAAAGGCGGCAGGGGATGGAAAGAAAAAATAAACCAAAAATTTGTTGGTAAAAAATCCAAGAAAAGAAACATTTTCGTTCTGAGAGGATGACATGCGGGACCCATGAGGCAGCAGCATCCTCAGCGTTTATTGTTCATAGAGGTTGACATGTGGGACCTGATGTCTACGGGTGCTTCTATTCTTGTAGACAGTGTTGGGCCTCCAAGAGCAGAGGTTTGTAGAACAGCAGAAAGTTTCCCTTAAGTGGATCACCCAAGGTTTATCGAACTCAGGGAGGAAGAGGTCAAAGATATCCCTCTCAAGCAACCCCTGCAACCACAAAGCAAGAAGTCTCTTGTGTCCCCAACACACCTAATAGGTGCACTAGTTCGGCGAAGAGATAGTGAAATACAGGTGGTATGAATAAATGCGAGCAGTAGTAACGGCGCCAGAAAAGTGCTTGCTGGCGTGCAGTTGATGGTAGTAATATTGCGGGAAGTAAACAAGCAGTAGAACAGTAAACAAGCAGCGATAGCAGTATTTAGGAACAAGGCCTAGGGATCATACTTTCACTAGTGGACACTCTCAACATTGATCACATAACAGAATAAATAGATAGATGCTAGACTCTACACCCTCTTGTTGGATGATGTACACCACTAACTGTGTAGGATTACACGAACCCTCAATGCCGGAGTTAACAAGCTCCACAATATTCGATGTTCATGTTTAAATAACCTTAGAGTGCATGACAGATCAACATAACCAAACCAAGCTAACATAGCATGCACACTGTCACCTTCACACTACGAAAGGAGGAATAGATCACATCAATACTATCATAGCAATAGTTAACTTCATAATCTACAAGAGATCACAATCATAGCCTATGCCAAGTACTACACGATGCACACACTGTCACCATTACACCGTGCAGGAGGAATAAACTAGTTTAATAACATCACTAGAGTAGCACACAGATAAATTGTGATACAGAACACATTGCAATCATAAAGGGATATAAATAAGCACTTCACTATGCCATTCATAACAGTGAATAAGTATTCTGTGAAATATAGCCTAAGAGACCCACACGGTGCACACACTCGTCACCTTTACACACGTGGGACAAGGAGTCTCCGGAGATCACATAAGTAAAACCCACTTGACTAGCATAATGACATCTAGATTACAAGCATCATCATATGAATCTCAATCATGTAAGGCAGCTCATGAGATTATTGTATTGAAGCACATAGGAGAGAGATTAACCACATAGCTACCGGTACAGCCCCGAGCCTCGATGGAGAACTACTCCCTCCTCATGGGAGACAGCAGCGTTGATGAAGATGGCGGTGGTGTCGATGGAGAAGCCTTTCGGGGCACTTCCCCGTCCTGGCGGCGTGCCGGATCGGAGACTCCTGTCCCCCGGATCTTGGCTTCGCGATGGCGGCGGCTCGGAAGGTTTTCTCTGGTTTCGTCGAACGTGGTAGGGTTTTCGCGACGGAGACTTTAAGTAGGCGGAAGGGCAAGGTCGGTGGAGTCTCGGTGGGGCCACACACTAGGCCGGCGCGGCCGGGGCTTGGGCCGCGCCGCCCTACTCGTGTCCCCACCTCGTGGCCCCACTTCGTTTCCCCTTCGACTTCCGGAAGCTTCGTGGAAAGATAGGACCCCGGGCGTTGATTTCGTCCGATTCCGGGAATATTTCCTTACTAGGATTTCTGAAACCAAAAACAGCGAGAAAACGAGAACTGGCCCTTCGGCATCTCGTCAATAGGTTAGTTCCGGAAAACGCATAAATATAACATAAAGTATGCATAAAACATGTAGATATCATCAATAATGTGGCATGGAACATAAGAAATTATCGATACGTCGGAGACGTATCAGCATCCCCAAGCTTAGTTCTCGCTCGTCCCGAGCGGGTAAACGATAACAAAGATAATTTCCGGAGTGACATGCCATCATAACCTTGATCATACTATTGTAAGCATATGTAATGAATGCAGCGATCAAAACAATGGTAATGACATGAGTAAACAAATGAATCATAAAGCAAAGACTTTTCATGAATAGTACTTAAAGACAAGCATCAATAAGTCTTGCATAAGAATTAACTCATAAAGCAATAAATCAAAGTAAAGGTATTCAAGCAACACAAAGGAAGATTAAGTTTCAGCGGTTGCTTTCAACTTATAACATGTATATCTCATGGATAGTGTCAATGTAAAGTAATATAACAAGTGCAATATGCAAGTATGTAGGAATCAATGCACAGTTCACACAAGTGTTTGCTTCTTGAGGTGGAGAGAAATAGGTGAACTGACTCAACATAAAAGTAAAAGAAAGGTCCTTCAAAGAGGAAAGCATCGATTGCTATATTTGTGCTAGAGCTTTTATTTTGAAAACATGAAACAATTTTGTCAACGGTAGTAATAAAGCATATGTATCATGTAAATTATATCTTACAAGTTGCAAGCCTCATGCATAGTATACTAATATGTAACACCCCAACTTTTGCAAGCTTCTTTAATTATCCAAAGTGCAAAAATTAGGGGGAACAAAAACTTTTTCTCAAAGACCAATTAGATGGATTGTCTTGATCTGCTTGTTTATGAATTTCCTTGATCTGTTGGGAGATGGATTGTCTCGTATGATTGTTTAAAATTGTTTTGAGCTACCCCACAGAACAACACCTCTACTGATAAAACAATCTAGCAACTCACTTAATAAAACACATGTGTGGCCCTGGAATTTTTTATATTTCTCCATGCCACTACATAAAGCCCTATGTCTCATTTGATAGGTGTATTCCCATAAGTACCCCAACTCACATAAGTCAAGTCTCAAGAAAAATAGAGAAGCTATGGTCACTCTTGTATTACCTCAATCTATTCTATTGAAAAATAATTGAGCCTTTTTACCTAAACCTCAAACCCTCTTTTTGTTTTGTCTATGACTCAAAAGTCCTAATTCAAAAGATCTTGCCATAAATCTTTTTCTTTTAAATTGGGCTATGATCTCTTAGATCATAGTATCACAAAATTGTTTCTAAAGTTATTTTGTTTTAACCCAAGTATTTACCAAATGGCTTACCCTTACTTTATGTGACTCTAAAATCTTGTGAAATCTTTTATATGCAGTTTGGATTCCTAAAATAAAATGGAATGACCCATATTTTATCCTTTTCCAACTATGGATCATTCTAGTCTTCTAAAACCCTCTACCACTTCAAAAGTTTTCAAGTAAGCTTATCAAATCAAGGCCATAGCCACCAAGATAAAGTTAGGACTGTTTGATCTGTGATCAAATATCCATGGCATTATCTATGCCCTTTATACACTTCACATATCTATCTAGTTCACAACTCCACCTAGTCATGACCTTGGCTAATTATCATCTGTCTATCACTGAATAAAACTCTATTGGTATATCTAACTTTCCAAAATCACCCAACTCTACCCTTGGCATTGATCCAAATTTCCAAATTTGGAGTTTCCCTCCTCTTGACATAAAACCCTAGAAAAACCTCCTCACCTATAGTTCTCAATTATCCAACTATTTCTAGTCTTACCAAACCTTTCCAACATCTTTGCTCAAGTGAAGATAGGAAAGTTTTATCTTTTTTTTTCTTCCAAAAATATTGTAACATCCCAAAATTTTCCTAATTTGGAATGTTAAAATTAATAAATTAAGTTGATTGAATTGTTTGACTATGATTGGAATTATGAATGAAAATAAATTTTGATGACTTGTTTGAATTTTATTTTCCAACCTTGCTTTAAAATATATTTTTATACGAGTGGATTAACAGGACTATCCAAATTGTTTTCATTTTTGTTTCAACCGCTTGGTTTCTTTAGTTTGAACTAAAGTAATTACCCAACCATACTAAATGTATAAAGAGAGGGAATAAAATGACTTTCCCAAATTATGGTGGATTAATGCTTGATATGTCCGTTTGATTATTAATTGAATTCTTGGATCTCTCTAAATATTTTCCAATGTTTCGCGAGAGGAAATAATATGACATTTCCAATTAAAAATAAAGTTTTGGAGAAGGTTCTGTTCGGTGTTATTTGCATCTAGGTAACATTCTATATTTTGAGAAGATCAAAGAGAGCTGATAATATGACTTCATCATGATTAACGCTAGATTTACTTTATATTTGAAATCTCATATAAATTTTTTTTATTTTGTATTTCGTGTATGTTTGAATTGATTGAGCGATAATTGAAACTAAAACTCCCCTAAATTATAAAAAAAATGCACAAGTAGCTATATAGCCAAAGTGTATAAAATATTTTTGCATATTTTATTTTAGGCGGAAAAAGGTATTTCCCTATCCAATTTACATGTTTTGGTTTTTAAGATTTAGTTGAATAATTATATGTAGAGTTTTTCCTAAATAAAAGGAAGCAAAAACAAAACAAAAAAATAGAAGAGGTAGACTCCACGTACCTGAACTACGACCAGATGCACGAGCGGGCGAGCGGCCGTGCACATCGCTCCAGCCAATCGATGGCCTCCAGTTTTTTTTTTTTTTTATTTCCCACCGGTCGTCTTCATCCTTTCGCCAGGAGTTTGATACGAACACGAGTTCCGTTCGTACTCGCAGAGTCCAGCGAAATACTCCTCGATTCGGCCGATTTCGTTGCCCCTACTCCACGAAAACTCCTCTATATAATTCCCCGTAGCAATCTCTCACGGTTTTTCAAAAAATCATAAACTCTAAACCACCTGAGAGCTCAAACCGATCTCGCCGGAGTTTCGCCGCTGCGAACTAGAGTCGCCGTTCCAGGACATCCGTGCCTCCTCTTTTCTATATAACCTTCCTAGATCGTCGACCGTATCATCCTAATCTCTTTCCCCTCTCGCAGAATCACGAGAACAACTAGACGGGAACGCCGGAGCTTCACCGCAGACCGGAGGATTTCAGCTAGAACCGCCGCTCTTCGGGACGAGGAGGATCGCTGACAATACGTGAACGAGATCAGCAGTTGAGCCGCACTTTGCCGTCATCTTCGTAGAGCCCGGAGGCCAGCGATGTCGCCCACCACCATCACCTGGTAACGCTCCTCAGCACAGTACACCGTAGGATATACGTATCACCGAGACAGTATCAGTACATGGTCCTGCAACGATTTCCTTTTTTTAAACGTGTAGCGTGATCGATCCAATCGATCAGAGTGCTAGCTGCTGCTCCGATCAAAACTTCAAAATTTTATATCTTCAATTCTAGAGCTTCGTTTTAGATTTTATTTTTTGCGTTGAATTCGTAATCAAAGGATCTATCTAATGGTACTAGTTTTTCTAATTATAGATTTTATCAAATCTGCAAGTTTAAAATTTAATTTCAAATCTTGTTTTGGCAATCTCTAGTCTAGTTTTGTATCGATTAAATCCCTCGCGTTAGTACTAGAAAACACACATCAAATCGCATCACCACTTCGCGACGGAGTCGCAGCCAGGCTGAAGATCAACCGAAGAATTCCAAGAACGCAGCAACATGAGTTGTCAGATCGGATCCAACGGAGCACGTTCGCCGTGACAAGTTTTAAACCACGAAAACGATAAATCTTTAGAAAATCATAATTAAATAACCGTAACTCCGTTTTGATCGATTTTTTTTGCGATAGTTTCATAATTTAAATGTCTACACTTTGGTGTTGGAATTTCGAAGATATTAATAACTAATCTGCCAGGTTGTAATATTAAAGCGCTTAAACCTTAATTTAAATATTTTTGGAGTTACATAAATCATATTAAATTAATTCCTTTTGCAAATCGATCCTTATGAACATATCTAACATTTGTACCAAACATAATTACTGTAATACGAAATAAATATATAATTTAATGTTATTTTGTATTTTCTTTGTTTTACATGATTGTGTTTTATTTGGCTCTTTATTTGCAATGGTTGTTTATTGCATGTAATTTTTCTATGCGTTAGATTTATTCGGAGTGCGAGAGAAAGTTCACAAGGAAGAAATCATCATCAAATATTACTAAGGCAAGTTACACCTTTGTTCAAATTTTTGTCCCAAGTTTTCTACTATGCATGTCTTTTTTTTCCTTCAAATGATTAGTATGCATGTGTAGGATGTTTTGGTAGATTTTACTTGGTAAATATTTTACAAGTTCGCGTGCTATTTTGTAGATTGCCATGAGTAGAAGTATTACTTAGTAATATTTCCACTTGATGTCATGGTCATAGGAACCCCTAAATTTTTTTCTAAGTGCTATGCTTATGCTACGTAAATATCGAAAGGGGTTCGAAACAAGAAAATTTTCTAAGTACTTGAGCTCTGTTTATGAGCGCAACTTTTCTCCCAAAATCCTCCTTCAAAATAAAACTAAGTTTTCTTCTGGGCGGAATGGTTTTGACGGGACAACGAGTGTGGAGATTGGTGGAGGACTGCCGCCCGGGATCAAAGAAGTCCGCCACGTTCCGGATGTCGAAGCTTCCGGTGCAACCACAATACAATATGGGCTCTGTCTTGGCCAAGTACTTAGTGGGAAACCTCGCTCGGGTACCGCCATTTGGAGGAATTTTGGGCACGGGCGGATCCGGAAGGTTGAGGGGCTGCTAAGGAAAAGCTTCGTCGTGACCTCGTCCCGGCCTTAATGAAGATGAAGAATTTTGGCAAAAAGGCTTGGTTGTGAATTGTGGGTAAAGAGCGCAACCTCTCGAGAGTGTTAACTCGATCGATCAGCCGTGTCCACGGTAAAAGGACAAATTTGAGCATCTGAAGGATGGAGCCTCTGAAGGATTTCCTCTCTTTTTCAAAGGAATTTTCAAAACCCTATGGCGTGTGTAATATCGTTCATAGGTGGGTTTTGGAGCCTTGGTGCGTAATATCCAAGTGCTCGGGACTTGGTGTGTAATATCCAAGTGGTTGGGACTTGGTGTGTCATATCCAAGTGTTAGGTTGATTTGGACACTTGGTGTGTAATATCCATGTGCTCCACTCGGCCAATATTATTTATCAAAATTTTGCAAAGTAGGGTAAAAGATTTTCTCTCTTTACTAAGTAAAAATTGCCTTTACGCAAATAAAACTCAAGCCTCCTCTTGTCTGCCTTGCATGTAGATATAGGCCTTTTCCCTTCTCGGTGTAATTTGCCATACATTCAAAGTATTGACCACTCTCGTGGCTGCAACCTTTCATGTTGCGAGGTTATTCGACGACTTGTGAGAATACGTAGGTCGCGAGTCTACACTCAACGAGCTCTGTGGCATTGATGGGACTCCAAGATGTTATTTCGTTTTCCGTTGTATTGAGCTAGCCTTTGGCTATGCAAGTTGTAATTATTTGTACTCCGGATTATTCGAATCGTGTAATAAAGACTTGTGTTTTACATGATAATTCATCGACTGTGAGTGCTAGCTAATGATCCAGGGACTAGCATGTTTAATCACAGGGACTTTGGATCCTACCAGATCCGGGGTCACTACAGATGGTATCAGAGCACATGTTGATCGTAGGACATGACCTTAGCCATGGAAAACCTTAGGACTAATAATTTCTAAGTAATTTGTGAAATACTCTAGTACTACTCATCTTATATCTTGAGAGTGAAAATTTTCTAATCCCTTCTCTTTTAAAAAATTAATAGTTGATCATTACCCACTTTAAGAGACTTTTCAAGATGATATCCTACAACAAGTCAGATCTACAATGTTCCCACCAATGATGCTTTAATGATAGTCTACTAAATGCTCCGAAGACCTTGAAGTACCACGAAGATTCAGAAGACTACGAAGACACTTCTAAGAACTACGAAGACCATATATGAAGATTTCAAGTTCCCTATTAGGAATCAAACCTAGATAGACTCCGCTACAACGTTAGGTGCGATAAAATGTGAGTTGTCATTTTATTGTTTTGTTGATAGCAACAACAAAATTTTCAAAATAAAGTTGTTTCTATGGGGTACCAATGTATCTTTCCTCACTATTCTAGAATCTGTTCTCTCCTATCTTAAACCCTTTGAGAGTGAGAGACGATGAAGATGACTTGGAGATCTGCAAAATAGATTCAAGACATTCACGAATCAAATGCTACCAATATGAATGCACAAAAGATAGTCTATCGTGTTGATCAACATTTAGCAGAGAAGGGCACTCAACATGGCATTCTAAGAAGCAAGCCTTTGAAGTCCAACAAGAAGCAATCATCAAATCAAGGTGGTACCAAGACAACCTCACCTGTTCATCCATATGTGCAAGTCAAGACAACGACATTAAGACATCCTAAAGATAGCAACTTTGAAGAAGTCAAAAAGATAGAGCTACCAACATAAGACGATGCTTCAGAGTGAAACCATAGAATTTTGGCAACACCAAGGAAGATCCCTTTTAAGGGTGGTATCACCCAAGCATATCCCAAAACTTTCTTTCTAGCCTTCTCGAATCTCGAGGACGAGATTCCTTTTAAGGGTGGTAGTCTGTAACATCCCAAAATTTTCCTAATTTGGAATGTTAAAATTAATAAATTAAGTTGATTGAATTGTTTGACTATGATTGGAATTATGAATGAAAATAAATTTTGATGACTTGTTTGAATTTTATTTTCCAACCTTGCTTTAAAATATATTTTTATACGAGTGGATTAACAGGACTATCCAAATTGTTTTCATTTTTGTTTCAACCGCTTGGTTTCTTTAGTTTGAACTAAAGTAATTACCCAACCATACTAAATGTATAAAGAGAGGGAATAAAATGACTTTCCCAAATTATGGTGGATTAATGCTTGATATGTCCGTTTGATTATTAATTGAATTCTTGGATCTCTCTAAATATTTTCCAATGTTTCGCGAGAGGAAATAATATGACATTTCCAATTAAAAATAAAGTTTTGGAGAAGGTTCTGTTCGGTGTTATTTGCATCTAGGTAACATTCTATATTTTGAGAAGATCAAAGAGAGCTGATAATATGACTTCATCATGATTAACGCTAGATTTACTTTATATTTGAAATCTCATATAAATTTTTTTTATTTTGTATTTCGTGTATGTTTGAATTGATTGAGCGATAATTGAAACTAAAACTCCCCTAAATTATAAAAAAAAATGCACAAGTAGCTATATAGCCAAAGTGTATAAAATATTTTTGCATATTTTATTTTAGGCGGAAAAAGGTATTTCCCTATCCAATTTACATGTTTTGGTTTTTAAGATTTAGTTGAATAATTATATGTAGAGTTTTTCCTAAATAAAAGGAAGCAAAAACAAAACAAATGAAAGAAGAGGTAGACTCCACGTACCTGAACTACGACCAGATGCACGAGCGGGCGAGCGGCCGTGCACATCGCTCCAGCCAATCGATGGCCTCCAGTTTTTTTTTTTTTTTATTTCCCACCGGTCGTCTTCATCCTTTCGCCAGGAGTTTGATACGAACACGAGTTCCGTTCGTACTCGCAGAGTCCAGCGAAATACTCCTCGATTCGGCCGATTTCGTTGCCCCTACTCCACGAAAACTCCTCTATATAATTCCCCGTAGCAATCTCTCACGGTTTTTCAAAAAATCATAAACTCTAAACCACCTGAGAGCTCAAACCGATCTCGCCGGAGTTTCGCCGCTGCGAACTAGAGTCGCCGTTCCAGGACATCCGTGCCTCCTCTTTTCTATATAACCTTCCTAGATCGTCGACCGTATCATCCTAATCTCTTTCCCCTCTCGCAGAATCACAAGAACAACTAGACGGGAACGCCGGAGCTTCACCGCAGACCGGAGGATTTCAGCTAGAACCGCCGCTCTTCGGGACGAGGAGGATCGCTGACAATACGTGAACGAGATCAGCAGTTGAGCCGCACTTTGCCGTCATCTTCGTAGAGCCCGGAGGCCAGCGATGTCGCCCACCACCATCACCTGGTAACGCTCCTCAGCACAGTACACCGTAGGATATACGTATCACCGAGACAGTATCAGTACATGGTCCTGCAACGATTTCCTTTTTTTCTAACCTGTAGCGTGATCGATCCAATCGATCAGAGAGCTAGCTCCTGCTCCAGTCAAAACTTCAAAATTTTATATCTTCAATTCTAGAGCTTCGTTTTAGATTTTATTTTTTGCGTTGAATTCGTAATCAAAGGATCTATCTAATGGTACTAGTTTTTCTAATTATAGATTTTATCAAATCTGCAAGTTTAAAATTTAATTTCAAATCTTGTTTTGGCAATCTCTAGTCTAGTTTTGTATCGATTAAATCCCTCGCGTTAGTACTAGAAAACACACATCAAATCGCATCACCACTTCGCGACGGAGTCGCAGCCAGGCTGAAGATCAACCGAAGAATTCCAAGAACGCAGCAACATGAGTTGTCAGATCGGATCCAACGGAGCACGTTCGCCGTGACAAGTTTTAAACCACGAAAACGATAAATCTTTAGAAAATCATAATTAAATAACCGTAACTCCGTTTTGATCGATTTTTTTTGCGATAGTTTCATAATTTAAATGTCTACACTTTGGTGTTGGAATTTCGAAGATATTAATAACTAATCTGCCAGGTTGTAATATTAAAGCGCTTAAACCTTAATTTAAATATTTTTGGAGTTACATAAATCATATTAAATTAATTCCTTTTGCAAATCGATCCTTATGAACATATCTAACATTTGTACCAAACATAATTACTGTAATACGAAATAAATATATAATTTAATGTTATTTTGTATTTTCTTTGTTTTACATGATTGTGTTTTATTTGGCTCTTTATTTGCAATGGTTGTTTATTGCATGTAATTTTTCTATGCGTTAGATTTATTCGGAGTGCGAGAGAAAGTTCACAAGGAAGAAATCATCATCAAATATTACTAAGGCAAGTTACACCTTTGTTCAAATTTTTGTCCCAAGTTTTCTACTATGCATGTTTTTTTTCCTTCAAATGATTAGTATGCATGTGTAGGATGTTTTGGTAGATTTTACTTGGTAAATATTTTACAAGTTCGCGTGCTATTTTGTAGATTGCCATGAGTAGAAGTATTACTTAGTAATATTTCCACTTGATGTCATGGTCATAGGAACCCCTAAATTTTTTTCTAAGTGCTATGCTTATGCTACGTAAATATCGAAAGGGGTTCGAAACAAGAAAATTTTCTAAGTACTTGAGCTCTGTTTATGAGCGCAACTTTTCTCCCAAAATCCTCCTTCAAAATAAAACTAAGTTTTCTTCTGGGCGGAATGGTTTTGACGGGACAACGAGTGTGGAGATTGGTGGAGGACTGCCGCCCAGGATCAAAGAAGTCTGCCACGTTCCAGATGTCAGAAGCTTCCAGTGCAACCACAATACAATATGGGCTCTGTCTTGGCCAAGTACTTAGTGGGAAACCTCGCCTGGGTACCGCCATTTGGAGGAATTTTGGGCACGGGCGGATCCGGAAGGTTGAGGGGCTGCTAAGGAAAAGCTTCGTCGTGACCTCGTCCTGGCCTTAATGAAGATGAAGAATTTTGGCAAAAAGGCTTGGTTGTGAATTGTGGGTAAAGAGCGCAACCTCTCGAGAGTGTTAACCTGATCGATCAGCCGTGTCCACGGTAAAAGGACAAATTTGAGCATCTGAAGGATGGAGCCTCTGAAGGATTTCCTCTCTTTTTCAAAGGAATTTTCAAAACCCTATGGCGTGTGTAATATCGTTCATAGGTGGGTTTTGGAGCCTTGGTGCGTAATATCCAAGTGCTCGGGACTTGGTGTGTAATATCCAAGTGGTTGGGACTTGGTGTGTCATATCCAAGTGTTAGGTTGATTTGGACACTTGGTGTGTAATATCCATGTGCTCCACTCGGCCAATATTATTTATCAAAATTTTGCAAAGTAGGGTAAAAGATTTTCTCTCTTTACTAAGTAAAAATTGCCTTTACGCAAATAAAACTCAAGCCTCCTCTTGTCTGCCTTGCATGTAGATATAGGCCTTTTCCCTTCTCGGTGTAATTTGCCATACATTCAAAGTATTGACCACTCTCGTGGCTGCAACCTTTCATGTTGCAGGTTATTCGACGACTTGTGAGAATACGTAGGTCGCGAGTCTACACTCAACGAGCCTCGTGGCATTGATGGGACTCCAAGATGTTATTTCGTTTTCCGTTGTATTGAGCTAGCCTTTGGCTATGCAAGTTGTAATTATTTGTACTCTGGATTATTCGAATCGTGTAATAAAGACTTGTGTTTTACATGATAATTCATCGACTGTGAGTGCTAGCTAATGATCCAGGGACTAGCATGTTTAATCACAGGGACTTTGGATCCTACCAGATCCGGGGTCACTACAAATATGTTCTAGGAAATCTCTCTTTGTCATATTCAACCAAAATTCATGCCACCTCTTGCACTTTTTATTCCCAAGCCTATGAAGAAAAATCCATGGGGCATTGTTATGCAAGTAGACCCATGATTAGCTATATATTATCAAAACCAACTACCTAAAACCTTGAGGATGGGATCTATACCCTATTCTTTTCCTCACCTCATTATATTCCCACCTATAATATTATATCTTTCTTTCTAACCTAATGTTGGAATGGGAATCCATCAATTCTTGCAATTAACAAACATCTCTACGTGATGAGCAAAGATCTTAGCTAGCCAAATTATTTTTGTTTAAATTCTAAATGACATCACCATATTCCTCTCACCTTGACTTGAATATTTCAAAACTTGCAAACTTTGTGACCACCCTTGTCTTGCATTTGATGCCAAAACACATGTGACCCTCCCTCCCTTCTCTTCCTTTCCCCTCCACTTGTTTTCCAATGGGAATTTTTCCATCTCTCACCAAACCCTCAAAAACATGGCCGGGCCACCTTCCCTTTTGTTACCAGCCGATGCACCTCTTCTGGCCCAACCCTAAATTCATCCAAAGCCCTACTTATTCCTTCCAAAACGAGCCCAGCACCGACCCCTGCCTTGTCTCGACCGAGCAGGGGACAGCGAACCCGAGCGACACGATCGTGCCCAGGCCTGCGCCTTCCCTCCACCCCAGGTCGACCCAACACGCGCGCCAACCTCTCCCTGGACCCTCTCCTTCGGCCCAACCACACCAGGCCGCCAGCCCCTGCTCGACACGAGCGGCCGAGCAATCCAGGGATAGCTCGAGCCCGAGCGTGCATGACCATGCACCCCACCCACGCCAGAACCCGGCTCCCGTTCGACCTCTCCCGTGCCCAGACTCGTTCCCCTCCGTCTGCTGACGACAGCCCTACTACGTCATCCCCTCCCACCGCCCCAACGTCAGCAAAGCCACATCCATTGGCCAAAGCCTTCCCGCGCGCCCAGCCATTGGTCGTGGCCACCGTGCCCGCCTACTGCCTTTCCCGATCGCCTATAAAAGGCCACACCCCTGCTCACTCTCTTCTCCACACCCCTCCACCTCTCCCAGCCCTCTGCTCTGCTGCTGCTCGCCCGCCAGCACACCACGGCCATGGTCACCGCGAGGTGGCCGATGGAGTCTGCGACCACCCCGGCCCCTTGTCCCTCCCTTTTTCCTTTCCCCGACGCTAGCCGTGCTCGGCTGTTCCTAACCCACCCTTCTGCGTTGTCCAGGGTCGCCGGAACACGCCACCGTCGAACTCTGGCCGGAGTGTGCCGGGAGCATGGAGCTGTCGGAAGGAGCCGCTGCAGGGGAAGGAGGAGCTGCCAAGCCCGCCCCTCGACGCGCCTCGACCCGCCACCGCCCGCCGGAGATCCGCCGGCGACCTCCGCCGCCCTCGGTAAGCACCCGGCCGCCCCTCTCCTTTTTATCGCGTCCGTCGCGCGTGCCTGGGCGAAGGAGAACGACGACTCCCAGAGGCCGATCGATCCTCCCGATCGTGCGCTGCATGGGCCACGTCGGCCATGCACATGGGCCCCGCCCCGAGCCCCTCTCCCTCCCTTTTCTTCTTTTGTTTTCTTTTTTTCATTCCCCAAAACGCCACCTGGATAATCCCCTGGGCCGGCCCAATTCCGTTCCCACACGGCCCAGAAAATTTCCCGCCCTTTTTAAATTGTTTGAACTTTAAAATTTCTGTTAAATGTGATAAAACCAGAGAGATTCATTTGCAAATATCTCAAGATCTAATTACCCAAATCCAGTGAAACAAATTGTGTTGGATCAAAAATTTCAATACCTTTCGGATGCCACTGGTCTCATATTTTTAGGATTTTTCTACGAATTATGCCATGTGAATTATGCTCTATGTGTAGTTTAAATTCAAATCTGGTTTTAAAATTTTAGGAGTAACCTTTTTGGTTGAAACCAATTCTGTTAGTCTTGTTTTAACAATGGTTTTCAACTAATTTTTTTGTCACTCACTGTTTAGCTAAACCTTGTATTAGTTATTGAATTTGTGTTGCACATATAATAAGAATCCTAAGTTTTTTATTTAGTCCAACCATTTTTGTTTCCACAAAATTTTGCTTGACCAATTGAAATGTTTGGTTTTATGAGAACAAGCCCCCTGCAACTTAAACTTGGTTTTATTGTCTTGCCTAAGTTTTTAAATGGTGTGGCATATTGTTTACTCCCTTTTATTGGGTAGTGTTTTATAAGCAAAATAAAATAGAGAGAATGATTTCCCGCTTTTTCTAAAAATGTTTCAAATAAAATATGAATGTTCGTGATGCCAAACTAATGCACTCGTGTTCTTTGTGATGTTATCTACCAGGGGATAATTAGTTTGTGCCATGGTGGTAACAGAGAGGCAATTGCTAATTAATAATGCTCTCATGATTATGTTAAATAAGATAAAATGGGTTTTCTTTTAAAATTGCTTTATAGTATCTATAAGTCCTTAATATGTTAGCCCTTAGTAAAGTGGTTAGCTATTTCTTGTTGATTGTTGAATGTTGTTATGTTGGTGCAATGTCTTGATTGTGTTCCTTTTATATTTTCCGGCGATAGATGTGAACAATTCGGAAAAGAAGAAGAAGTGGTTCGAACGAGGATTTTATTTATATTGTTGGAAGTCTTATAATGATGGAGTTGAAGAAGTCCAGGGAAAAATAAGCCAAGGCAAGCCATCTTTTGATCTCTTGCTATTTATCCTTCTTGTTGTGTTCGCTGTTCCATTATATACTTGGTTCCTTGTATCTTGTGTTATGATTGGTCCTCTACACTATGCATACTTGCTCCCAAGTATATTGAACCCCTTGTTGATATTATGTATGTTTACCCTAAGCATGTATGCCCCCTTGACCGCCTATATTATCATCTTCTTAGTGGTATGATGATTAACATCATGACCCTTGTTTAATCATCCTACTTATATTGTCCCTACGCATGCTTATCCTAAGTATGTATGATCCCCTTGACACCTCATTTATCACCTCCTTAATGGTATGATGGCTAGCATCATGCCATTGTTGTCCCTTAGTTCTTACATGAAACTATAGGTTGGGAACCCCTTGGAAAAATACCTTGTTGAAAAGAACTTTCGAAAAACCTTGGGTGAGTTGGACTTACCTAAGTGTGTGTTTATGAAAAAAAAGGGATCTTGGCAAAGATGGTTGGAAAGAGAATCTTGTTTATGAAAACTTTGGCGTCTAAGTATTCACCCGTGACAATTAACCCGCGCAACCACAGCTACTCCAACGTGGGCACAGAGCTTAGCTTGACGTTTGTTCTTCTTAGCATGAGGCACCGCACAACTATACAAGGGTGCGGTTACCCCCGAGTCCGGGTTGTCATGGTTGGGACAATAGTATAACGGGAGGCCTTCGGGGCTGACCCGTCCGGAAGACACTATGGGTCTACTGGCTTGGCGTTGGAGCCACGCTCAAAAGGAGGTGAGCTGTCACGGTGCCGGGGAGGTACATACTCCATAGGGTAGGACCTCTTGCTAAGTCGAATGGGCGAAAGGCTATGTTCGGGTATCCGTCGTGGCATATGTTGTTATGCGGGGATGATGCCCACATGATAGGTATCCGGATAGAGGTGGGGAAAGTGTGCAAACTCTGCAGAGTAAAATCTATTCGAATAGCCGCGTCCGCGGTCATGGACGGTTGGAATGGCTGTTGCTTAGCCTGATGTGTTTTGGTTTTACGAAAGTGTTTTGAGTAAAGAAAGAAAAGGACTTTGTTTTGGAGTACCGGGATGGTACTGAAAAGTGGTGGTGACCATGTGGAGATGGTCGGGAAGGAAATAAAAATGGGTTTACCCTTCCTAGTGTTTTATGTTGTAGTTCCTCTTTTGAAGAATCTTCTTCAATGGAGATATAGAGATGTCTTAGATAAATTCTTGAAGTGTCCCCCTTCGATCGAGAAGTTGGGATGCTATCTCCACCAAAAACATCTCTTCTCTTCTACATGCTATATCCTCAAGAGAAACTGATTCTCTTCCACATGCTATATCCACAAGAGAAACTATTCTTCCTCTCTTGTCTTCTTTAGTTAGACTTGTTATCACCTTCTTTATGGTTTGCGAGTACAATTCAAATGTACTCACAGCTTTGTCCCTGGCTATTTACTTGGCCAGACCTGGAGGACTTCGACAGATGAAGAAGGAGTTGACGACGTCTATGCGAGCTAGGAACGTCTTCCCGCTCGGTTGCTCGTAGGGTTAAGGCGGATGACTTGGGCTCTACTGTCGTTGAAGTGATTCTGCTACTCTGATGATTAGATTAGGCCCTTCGAGTCTATCTTGTAAAGATGGGTCATGTGACCTTATTGTAATTTTCTTATTTCGTTTTGTAAAGGATGATGTAATTTGATATCATTTCGGTTATGTGTTCACGGCACACTGATCATGGGAACGTGAACTCGTATACATAACGAGGTATTTCGGACAGCTAGTCCGGGGTCCCCACGAGCCGGTATCGAGCTATCCTGATTGTAGGAGACCTTAGTTAGCATGGACGTTAGTTAGGAAACAAATACTTGGGAAAAACTATTTACGAAACAAATTCTTTCTTTAGTCGGAAGTATAGCTTCTACTCCCCTTATTTCTTCAAAACTTCTAAATTATTATCCTCTGCTTTATAAAAAGGTTTGAAAATTCTTACTCTATTGTCTCATCCACTTCAAACATGCATATTAGACGATGTCCCCAACTTAGACCGGAGACTCGAACTCAAAGATGAATCAATCCCTTAGGAGGACTTATGTATCTCCAAGAACAGCTATTGAAGATTGGATGCCAACTTAGTCGTGCACATAAAGAGATAATTAGATCATGTCTTTGGTTGTCACCAAAGCCTGTCAAGGAGATGACCTTGTTCCTCCGTGGACTTGCACTTTTTGCAGCCGTCAGGGATCAAGTCCTCAGTTTCTTGACTAGTAATTTTTAGGCCAGCCATGAGAAGATCTCGACTTCGGGAGTACCTCAACAGCTACCCCTTCGAAGACCTCACGTCCTCGGGATGTTGAGCAAGAAGACTACACAGTTTTAGCCTCTGCCTCAACATCGACGACTCAACACCAGGCCGCATCACCACCCTTTGCTTCGAGAATCCTTGTTGAAGACGATGTCAACAAGATGAAGACGCCAACCTATGTGACCAGCCCCAAACCAATAGGATGGATAGGACAAACTCAATCGCCTTGATTCAGCTACCCCCACGTATTAGGCATCCATGGGTACTTATGTTACCCTGTCTAGTGTGATGATTTCTTGTAGTTCCATAAGTGTGTTGCCTTGAGTGTTTTTATCTGTTTGTTGTGTGTATGTTTGTCTTGGTTTTTAGGTCTGAAAAACACTCTTAAAGTGATGACCCAGCGTAGGAAGCCTCCCGGAGACGTTTTCACTCTCATCTACCTCACCGTTATAATGCTAACTGCTAGTTAATTGGACAAGTTAACGAAAGACTAACTCTAACCCTGTTAGCAGTTGTTTTTCAAACCTCAGAAAACTAACCCAAACCCCTATCTACGCCAACTACCTTCAAGATCAGCTGGAGCATCTCTACTACGCCAAGAAAGCAAAAGCCCCTACCTTCAAGAGTGACTGCATCTCTGCAAGACGCCATACAATTTGGTCTAACCTTGGAGCATAATCACGCTAACCTCGAGGATATCTTTTTGAAACTACCCTCTAACACACCGTCTAACAAACTGAGAGAACAATAGCATCAAAGCCAAGCTACATCACATGGTTCATCCGGTCTTCATTAAGTGAAGCTCCTGAAGATACCTCAAGACTCAAGATTAGGTGTAATTTGCCCGCTCACTTCTTGACTGGTATAAGTCAACACGGACCCTTAAGCTGAAGATTGTCTTCAACGACCCTTGTTGCTTTTTCAGATGGATACCAACCAGGAGTTCCATCGACTTACTAACTCACCGCGTGTCCCATATGGTCTAGTAAACACCGTAAGTGCCTCTTGAAGTCGTGGACTACACATCGCCCATGAAGATCCTTCAACTGATTACGGAAGATTGACGACTTCTTCAGAAGCCCCAGACAGAGCCACAAGGCAGAAGTTCAGAGTTTTTCTGAAGCCCCCGATGAAAAATCTTAAGGGTGGAAGACTTCGTCTTCCACTAAAAATTGGAGCTGACCCTAAAATTCTAAACCTTTCTAGAAACCGTTGGAAACTTGGGATGCACTAACTCCCCTTGAAGCTGTGGACTGCAACTCGCTCCCTGAAGAAGCTTCAACTTAAGACGAGAGAAAGATCACTTCTTCGAAAGCACCGACAAGACCGGTAGCCGAAGCTTAGAGTTTTTAAACCCCCTTATGAACAATTTTAAGGGTGGAAGACTTCGTCCTCCACTAAAATTTAAAGTTAACTCCAAAAAGTTTTCAACCCTGCTAAAGCACCACTGGAGTGCACTGACTCTCCCAGAATCTTGAACCCCCGCTAGGATCGCTTAGAAGCTACAGATCTAACACCTACATGGAGTAGCCAACCTCTTCATGAAGCTCACCATCGGCAGGAATCCATCATGTCTCCCAGAAGATGAAGCAACGACCTTCTCGGCAACAGCACATCTACAGAAGAATGGAGTCTAACTTTAGTTAAACTTTACAACCCCTCTAGTCCTACGCTTAGTAATCTCGGGACCAGATTATTTTAAGGGTGGAAGATCTGTAACACCCCACCTTTTGCAAGCTTGTTTAATTATCCAAAGTGCAAAAATTAGGGGGAACAAAAACTTTTTCTCAAAGACCAATTAGATGGATTGTCTAGATCTGCTTGTTTATGAATTGCCTTGATCTGTTGGGAGATGGATTGTCTCGTATGATTGTTTAAAATTGTTTTGAGCTACCCCACAAAACAACACCTCTACTGATAAAACAATCTAGCAACTCACTTAATAAAACACATGTGTGGCCCTGGAATTTTTTTTATTTCTCCATGCCACTACATAAAGCCCTATGTCTCATTTGATAGGTGTATTCCCATAAGTACCCCAACTCACATAAGTCAAGTCTCAAGAAAAATAGAGAAGCAATGGTCACTCTTATATTACCTCAATCTATTCTATTTAAAAATAATTGAGCCTTTTTACCTAAACCTCAAACCCTCTTTTTGTTTTGTCTGTGACTCAAAAGTCCTAATTCAAAAGATCTTGCCATAAATCTTTTTCTTTTAAATTGGGCTATGATCTCTTAGATCATAGTATCACAAAATTGTTTCTAAAGTTATTTTGTTTTAACCCAAGTATTTACCAAATGGCTTACCCTTACTTTATGTGACTCTAAAATCTTGTGAAATCTTTTATATGCAGTTTGGATTCCTAAAATAAAATGGAATGACCCATATTTTATCCTTTTCCAACTATGGATCATTCTAGTCTTCTAAAACCCTCTACCACTTCAAAAGTTTTCAAGTAAGCCTATCAAATCAAGGCCATAGCCACCAAGATAAAGTTAGGACTGTTTGATCTGTGATCAAATATCCATGGCATTATCTATGCCCTTTATACACTTCACATATCTATCTAGTTCACAACTCCACCTAGTCATGACCTTGGCTAATTATCATCTGTCCATCACTGAATAAAACTCTATTGGTATATCTAACTTTCCAAAATCACCCAACTCTACCCTTGGCATTGATCCAAATTTTCAAATTTGGAGTTTCCCTCCTCTTGACATAAAACCCTAGAAAAACCTCCTCACCTATAGTTCTCAATTATTCAACTATTTCTAGTCTTACCAAACCTTTCCAACATCTTTGCTCAAGTGAAGATAGGAAAGTTTTATCTTTTTTTTCTTCCAAAAATATGTTCTAGGAAATCTCTCTTTGTCATATTCAACCAAAATTCATGCCACCTCTTGCACTTTTTATTCCCAAGCCTATGAAGAAAAATCCATGGGGCATTGTTATGCAAGTAGACCCATGATTAGCTATATATTATCAAAACCAACTACCTAAAACCTTGAGGATGGGATCTATACCCTATCCTTTTCCTCACCTCATTATATTCCCACCTATAATATTATATCTTTCTTTCTAACCTAATGTTGGAATGGGAATCCATCAATTCTTGCAACTAACAAACATCTCTACGTGATGAGCAAAGATCTTAGCTAGCCAAATTATTTTTGTTTAAATTCTAAATGACATCACCATATTCCTCTCACCTTGACTTGAATATTTCAAAACTTGCAAACTTTGTGACCACCCTTGTCTTGCATTTGATGCCAAAACACCATGTGACCCTCCCTCCCTTCTCTTCTTTTCCCCTCCACTTGTTTTCCAATGGGAATTTTTCCATCTCTCACCAAACCCTCAAAAACATGGCCGGGCCACCTTCCCTTTTGTTACCAGCCGATGCACCTCTTCTGGCCCAACCCTAAATTCATCCAAATCCCTACTTATTCCTTCCAAAACGAGCCCAGCACCGACCCCTGCCTTGTCTCGACCGAGCAGGGGACAGCGAACCCGAGCGACACGATCGTGCCCAGGCCTGCGCCTTCCCTCCACCCCAGGTCGACCCAACACGCGCGCCAACCTCTCCCTGGACCCTCTCCTTCGGCCCAACCACACCAGGCCGCCAGCCCCTGCTCGACACGAGCGGCCGAGCAATCCAGGGATAGCTCGAGCCCGAGCGTGCATGACCATGCACCCCACCCACGCCGTAACCCGGCTCCCGTTCGACCTCTCCCGTGCCCAGACTCGTTCCCCTCCGTCTGCTGACGACAGCCCTACTACGTCATCCCCTCCCACCGCCCCAACGTCAGCAAAGCCACATCCATTGGCCAAAGCCTTCCCGCGCGCCCAGCCATTGGCCGTGGCCACCGCGCCCGCCTACTGCCTTTCCCGATCGCCTATAAAAGGCCACACCCCTGCTCACTCTCTTCTCCACACCCCTCCACCTCTCCCAGCCCTCTGCTCTGCTCGCTCGCTCGCCCGCCAGCACACCACGGCCATGGTCACCGCGAGGTGGCCGATGGAGTCTGCGACCACCCCGGCCCCTTGTCCCTCCCTTTTTCCTTTCCCCGACGCTAGCCGTGCCCGGCTGTTCCTAACCCACCCTTCTGCGTTGTCCAGGGTCGCCGGAACACGCCGCCGTCGAACTCTGGCCGGAGTGTGCTGCGAGCATGGAGCTGTCGGAAGGAGCCGCTGCAGGGGAAGGAGGAGCTGCCAAGCCCGCCCCTCGACGCGCCTCGACCCGCCACCGCCCGCCGGAGATCCGCCGGCGACCTCCGCCGCCCTCGGTAAGCACCCGGCCGCCCCTCTCCTTTTTATCGCGTCCGTCGCGCGTGCCTGGGCGAAGGAGAACGACGACTCCCAGAGGCCGATCGATCCTCCCAATCGTGCGCTGCATGGGCCACGTCGGCCATGCACATGGGCCCCGCCCCAGGCCCCTCTCCCCTCCCTTTTCTTCTTTTGTTTTCTTTTTTTCATTCCCCAAAACGCCACCTGGATAATCCCCTGGGCCGGCCCAATTCCGTTCCCACACGGCCCAGAAAATTTCCCGCCCTTTTTAAATTGTTTGAACTTTAAAATTTTTGTTAAAATGTGATAAAACCAGAGAGATTCATTTGCAAATATCTCAAGATCTAATTTCCCAAATCCAGTGAAACAAATTGTGTTGGATCAAAAATTTCAATACCTTTCGGATGCCACTGGTCTCATATTTTTAGGATTTTTCTACGAATTATGCCATGTGAATTATGCTCTATGTGTAGTTTAAATTCAAATCTGGTTTTAAAATTTTAGGAGTAACCTTTTTGGTTGAAACCAATTCTGTTAGTCTTGTTTTAACAATGGTTTTCAACTAAATTTTTTTGTCACTCACTGTTTAGCTAAACCTTGTATTAGTTATTGAATTTGTGTTGCACATATAATAAGAATCCTAAGTTTTTATTTAGTCCAACCATTTTTGTTTCCACAAAATTTTGCTTGACCAATTGAAATGTTTGGTTTTATGAGAACAAGCCCCCTGCAACTTAAACTTGGTTTTATTGTTTTGCCAAAGTTTTTAAATGGTGTGGCATATTGTTTACTCCCTTTTATTGGGTAGTGTTTTATAAGCAAAATAAAATAGAGAGAATGATTTCCCGCTTTTTCTAAAAATGTTTCAAATAAAATATGAATGTTCGTGATGCCAAACTAATGCACTCGTCTTCTTTGTGATGTTATCTACCAGGGGATAATTAGTTTGTGCCATGGTGGTAACAGAGAGGCAATTGCTAATTAATAATGCTCTCATGATTATGTTAAATAAGATAAAATGGGTTTTCTTTTAAAATTGCTTTATAGTATCTATAAGTCCTTAATATGTTAGCCCTTAGTAAAGTGGTTAGCTATTGCTTGTTGATTGTTGAATGTTGTTATGTTGGTGCAATGTCTTGATTGTGTTCCTTTTATATTTTCCGGCGATAGATGTGAACAATTCGGAAAAGAAGAAGAAGTGGTTCGAACGAGGATTTTATTTATATTGTTGGAAGTCTTATAATGATGGAGTTGAAGAAGTCCAGGGACAAATAAGCCAAGGCAAGCCATCTTTTGATCTCTTGCTATTTATCCTTCTTGTTGTGTTCGCTGTTCCATTATATACTTGGTTCCTTGTATCTTGTGTTATGATTGGTCCTCTACACTATGCATACTTGCTCCCAAGTATGTTGAACCCCTTGTTGATATTATGTATGTTTACCCTAAGCATGTATGCCCCCTTGACCGCCTATATTATCATCTTCTTAGTGGTATGATGATTAACATCATGACCCTTGTTTAATCATCCTACTTATATTGTCCCTACGCATGCTTATCCTAAGTATGTATGATCCCCTTGACACCTCATTTATCACCTCCTTAATGGTATGATGGCTAGCATCATGCCATTGTTGTCCCTTAGTTCTTACATGAAACTATAGGTTGGGAACCCCTTGGAAAAATACCTTGTTGAAAAGAACTTTCGAAAAACCTTGGGTGAGTTGGACTTACCTAAGTGTGTGTTTATGAAAAAAAAGGGATCTTGGCAAAGATGGTTGGAAAGAGAATCTTGTTTATGAAAACTTTGGCGTCTAAGTATTCACCCGTGACAATTAACCCGCGCAACCACAGCTACTCCAACGTGGGAACGGAGCTTAGCTTGACGTTTGTTCTTCTTAGCATGAGGCACCGCACAACTATACAAGGGTACGGTTACCCCCGAGTCCGGGTTGTCATGTTTGGGACAATAGTATAACGGGAGGCCTTCGGGGCTGACCCGTCCGGAAGACACTATGGGTCTCCTGGCTTGGCGGTGGAGCCAGGCTCAAAGGGAGGTGAGCTGCCACGGTGCCGGGGAGGTACATACTCCATAGGGTAGGACCTCTTGCTAAGTCGAATGGGCGAAAGGCTATGTTCGGGTATCCGTCGTGGCATATGTTGTTATGCGGGGATGATGCCCACACGATAGGTATCCGGATAGAGGTGGGGAAAGTGTGCAAACTCTGCAGAGTAAAATCTATTCGAACAGCCGCGTCCGCGGTCATGGACGGTTGGAATGGCTGTTGCTTAGCCTGATGTGTTTTGGTTTTACGAAAGTGTTTTGAGTAAAGAAAGAAAAGGACTTTGTTTTGGAGTACCGGGATGGTACTGAAAAGTGGTGGTGACCATGTGGAGATGGTCGGGAAGGAAATAAAAATGGGTTTACCCTTCCTAGTGTTTTATGTTGTAGTTCCTCTTTTGAAGAATCTTCTTCAATGGAGATATAGAGATGTCTTAGATAAATTCTTGAAGTGTCCCCCTTCGATCGAGAAGTTGGGATGCTATCTCCACCAAAAACATCTCTTCTCTTCTACATGCTATATCCTCAAGAGAAACTGATTCTCTTCCACATGCTATATCCACAAGAGAAACTATTCTTCCTCTCTTGTCTTCTTTAGTTAGAATTGTTATCACCTTCTTGATGGTTTGCGAGTACAATTCAAATGTACTCACGGCTTTGTCCCTGGCTATTTACTTGGCCAGACCTGGAGGACTTCGACAGATGAAGAAGGAGTTGACGACGTCTATGCGAGCTCGGAACGTCTTCCCGGCCGCTTGCTCGTAGGGTTAAGGCAGATGACTTGGGCTCTACACTGCTGAAGTGATTCTGCTACTCTGATGATTAGATTAGGCCCTTCGAGGCTATCTTGTAAAGATGGGTCATGTGACCTTATTGTAATTTTCTTATTTCATTTTGTAAAGGATGATGTAATTTGATATCAGTTCGGTTATGTGTTCACGGCACACTGATCATGGGAACGTGAACTGTATACATAACAGGGTATTTCGGACAGCTAGTCCGGGGTCCCCACATAATAGTGCTCGCACCTTGTCCTAATTAGCTTGGACTACCGGGATCATCGCAATACACATATTTTAACCAAGTGTCACAAAGGTGTACCTCCATGCCGCCTGTACAAAGGTCTAAGGAGAAAGCTCGCATTTTGGATTTCTCGCTTTTGATTATTCTCAACTTAGACATCCATACCGGGACAACATGGACAACAGATAATTGACTCCTCTTTAATGCATAAGCATGTAGCAACAATTAGTGTTCTCATATGAGATTGAGGATATATGTCCAAAACTGAAACTTCCACCATGAATCATGGCTTTAGTTAGCGGCCCAATGTTCTTCTCTAACAATATGCATGCTCTAACCATTAAGTGGTAGATCTCCCTTACTTCAGACAAGACGGACATGCATAGCAACTCACATGATATTCAACAAAGAGTAGTTGATGGCGTCCCCAGGAACATGGTTATCGCACAACAATAAACTTAATAAGAGATAAAGTGCATAAGTACATATTCAATACCACAATAGTTTTTAAGGCTATTTTGTCCCATGAGCTATATATTGCAAAGGCGAATGATGGAAATTTAAAGGTAGCACTCAAGCAATTTACTTTGGAATGGCGGAGAAATACCATGTAGTAGGTAGGTATGGTGGACACAAATGGCATAGTGGTTGGCTCAAGGATTTTGGATGCATGAGAAGTATTCCCTCTCGATACAAGGTTTAGGCTAGCAAGGTTTATTTGAAACAAACACAAGGATGAACCGGTGCAGCAAAACTCACATAAAAGACATATTGTAAACATTATAAGACTCTACACTGTCTTCCTTGTTGTTCAAACTCTTTACTAGAAATTATCTAGACCTTAGAGAGACCAATTATGCAAACCAAATTTTAGCAAGTTCTATGTATTTCTTCATTAATGGGTGCAAAGTATATGATGCAAGAGCTAAAACATGAGCACAACAATTGCCAAGTATGAAATTATCCAAGACATTTTATCAATTGCTACATGTAGCATTTCCCGTTTCCAACCATATAACAATTAACGAAGCAGTTTCAACCTTCGCCATGAACATTAAAAGCTAAGAACACATGTGTTCATACAAACCAGCGGAGCGTGTCACTCTCCCACACAAGCATTTATTCAAACAAAAACAAAAACAAACAGACGCTCCAAGTAAAGTACATAAGATGTGACCGAATAAAAATATAGTTTCAAGAGAAGAAACCTGATAAGTTGTCGATGAAGAAGGGGATGCCTTGGGCATCCCCAAGCTTAGACGCTTGAGTCTTCTTGAAATATGCAGGGATGAACCACCGGGGCATCCCCAAGCTTAGACTCTTCACTCTTCTTGATCATAGTATATCATCCTCCTCTCTTGACCCTTGAAAACTTCCTCCACACCAAACTTTAAGCAAACTCATTAGAGGGTTAGTGCACAATCAAAAACTCACATGTTCAGAGGTGACACAATCATTCTTAACACTTCTGGACATTGCACAAAACTTCTGAAAGTTAATGGAACAAAGAAACTCATTCAACTTAACAAAAGCGGCAATGCGAAATAAAAGGCAGAATCTGTCAAAAACATAACAGTTCGTAAAGACGAACCTGGAAGGGGCACTTAACTTGCTCAAACGGAAAAACTCAAAACTAATGAAAGTTGCGTACATATCTGAGGATCACACACATAAATGTGCAGATTTTTTTGATTTTTTAACAGATACTTCTGCGCGAATTCGTGACAGACAGCAATGCTGTTTCTGCGCAGCAATCCAAATCTAGCATCAACTTTACCATAGAGACTTTACTTGGCACAAAAACATGATAAGGAGAGGTTGCTACAGTAGTAAACAACTTCCAAGACTCAACAAAACAAAAATTGCTGTAGTAAAATAAACACATGGGTTATCTCCCAAGAAGTGCTTTCTTTATAGCCATTAAGATGGGCTCAGCAGTTTCAATGATGCACTCTCAAGAAATAGTAGTAGAAGCAAAAGAGAGCATCAAGAAGAAAATTCAAAACAAATTTAAGCCTAACATGCTTCCTATGCATAGGAATCTTATAAATAAACAAATTCATGAAGCATGATGCAACAAGCGTAGAAGGATAAAACAAGTGTAACTTCAAAAATTTCAGCATATAGAGGTGTTTTAGTAACATGAAAATTTCTACAACCATCTTTTCCTCTCTCATAATAATTTTCAGAGGCATCATGAACAAACTCAACAATATAAGTATCACATAAAGCATTCTTATTCACATTCATAAAAGTATCATTACTCTCCTGAAGGAGATATGCCCTAGAGGCAATAATAAAGTGGTTATTATTTATATCTTTGTGTTTATGATAAATGTTTATATATCATGCTATAATTGTATTAACCGAAACATTAGTACATGTGTGATATGTAGACAACAAAGAAGTCCCTAGTATGCCTCTTAACTAGCTTGTTGATTAATAGATGATTAGTTTCATAATCATGAACATTGGATGTTATTAATAACAAGGTTATATCATTATATGAATGATGTAATAGACACACCCAATTAAGCGTAGCATAAGATCTTGTCATTAAGTTATTTGCTATAAGCTTTCGATACATACTTACCTAGTCCTTATGACCATGAGATCATGTAAATCACTTATACCGGAAAGGTACTTTGATTACACCAAACGTTACTGCGTAAATGGGTGGTTATAAAGGTGGGATTAAGTATCCGGAAAGTATGAGTTGAGGCATATGGATCAACAGTGGGATTTGTCCATCCCGATGACGGATAGATATACTCTGGGCCCTCTCGGTGGGATGTCGTCTAATGTCTTGCAAGCATATGAATAAGTTCATAAGAGACCACATACCACGGTACGAGTAAAGAGTACTTGTCAGGAGACGAGGTTGAACAAGGTATAGAGTGATACCGAAGATCAAACCTCGGACAAGTAAAATATCGCGTGACAAAGGGAATTGGTATCGTATGTGAATGGTTCATTCGATCACTAAAGTCATCGTTGAATATGTGGGAGCCATTATGGATCTCCAGATCCCGCTATTGGTTATTGGTCGGAGTGAGTACTCAACCATGTCCACATAATTCACGAACCGTAGGGTGACACACTTAAAGTTGGATGTTGAAATGGTAGAACTTGAATATGGAATGGAGTTCGAATATTTGTTCGGAGTCCCGGATGAGATCCCGGACATCACGAGGAGTTCCGGAATGGTCCGGAGAATAAGATTCATATATAGGAAGTCATATTCCAAGTTTGGAAATGATCCGGTGCATTTATGGCAGGTTCTAGAAGGTTCTAGAAAAGTCCGGAAGAAACGCACTATGGAAGGTGGAGTCCCGGAAGGACTCCACAAGCTTGGCCAGCCAAACCCTAAAGGAGGAGTCCCGGTGGGCTCCACCTAGAGGTGGCCGGCCACCCCACCTCAAGGAAAGGTGGGAGTCCCACCTTGAGTGGGACTCCCTCCTTGAGTAGGTTTCCCACATATGGGAGGTTTTAGTGTTGGGGTCTTATTCGAAGACTTGGACTACAACTCTTGGGGCTTCCACCTATATAATGAGGGGCATAGGAGAGGGGCTGACCACTTCAAGCCTCAGCCTTGGCCGCACCCCTTAGAGGGCCGGCGCCCAACCCCCTCTCTCCCCAAACCCTAGCGGTCTCTCTCCTCCACCACATCCCGCACGCTTAAGCGAAGCTCCGCCGGATTTCTCCACCACCACCGACACCACGCCGTCGTGCTCGTCGGATTCAAGAGGAGCTACTTCTTCCGCTGCCCGC
>NW_025900654.1:0-28791 GCF_022539505.1 Lolium rigidum | reverse complement strand
AAGGGCGGTACATTAACATAGGTTCACCCACACAACACTTATCAAAACAATGAAGATTAATTAGCCGTATGTAGCGAAAGCACTAGACTAAAATCCCGTGTGTCCTCGAGAACGTTTGGTCATTATAAGTAAACAAACCGGCTTGTCCTTTGTGCTAAAAAGGATTGGGCCACTCGCTGCAATTATTACTCTCGCACTTTACTTACTCGTACTTTATTCATCCGTTACATCAAAACCCCATGAATACTTGTCTGTGAGCATTTACAGTGAATCCTTCATCGAAACTGTTTGTCAACACCTTCTGCTCCTCGTTGGGATCGACATTCTTACTTATCGAAGATACTACGATACACCCCCTATACTTGTGGGTCATCAGTATAATGTTTAAGATGTTGTCCATTAACAACATGAGGTTTACCTTTGTAGTCTCCATGAAGACGAATGGCTCCAGAGTGATACACCTCCTGCACAACTAATGGACCTTGCCACTTTGATGCTAACTTCCATGCATAGAACTTGAAACGGGAATTGAACACTATTACTTGATCTCGTACTTTAAATTTCTTGCTCTTTATTTTTGTATCATGCCAAATCTTCATGTTTTGTTTAAATAACCTAGCACTTTCATAAGCTTCATCCGTCCATTCATCTAACAGAGTTTAGGTCTAGAATTCTTTTCTCTCCAACAGTTTTGAAATCAAAGTTGAGTTGTTTAACAGTCCATCTAGCTTTATGTTCTAATTCTACAAGGAGGTGACATGCTTTACCATAAAACATTTATAAGGAGGCATACCCATATGATTTTTAAAAGTAGTTCTATAAGCCCACAAACATCATTGATTTTGGTTGGCTAATCAGACCTAACTCTATTGACTGTCTTTTCTAAAATGAGTTTGATTTCCCTATTATTTAGTTCAACTTGACTACTAGTTTCAGTATGATATGGGGATGCTATCCTATGATTGGCGAAATACTTAGCTAAAGTTTTCCTAAAGACTCCATGCATAAAGTGAGAACCACCATTAGTAATTAAAAATCTAGGTACTCCAAACCTACGAAAGATGATATCCTTAAGCATCTTCATTGTTGTAGCATGATCTGCACTTTTTGTTGGAATTGCTTCCACCCACTTTGTAACATAGTCCACTGCAACCAAAATGTGAGTGTGTTTTGTTGTTGATGGAGCGAACAATCCCACATAGTCAAATCCCCATACATCAAATGCTTCAAGATGCAGTGAATAGTTCATAGTTCATAGTTCATAGTCATTTGATTTCTCTTACCAATGTTTCCAACGCGTTGACATTTGTCATAAGCTTTATAAGTGGCCAACATCGACCACCGGAGGGAAACTCTCGCACCTAGCATCAACACCAAGAGCTCACCGTCACCGATCTACAGTGGATCTAGTACAAATTTCTTCATCGAGCATCTACGGAGAAGCGACATCAACATTATCAACATGCATGCTTGAGTGGAACATGACTTTGTCAACTTCTCACGGGCATCACAATGTGGACACCATTTTTGCAAGAAGGGACGCCTTCAAGCGACAGATCACCGTCAATGTGATTTTTCTCCGAACATCACCGTCACGTCATCGCCAAGGCCTACATCAGCATGGTCTTCATCAACAAAACCACCCCATCAACACGCCGCCACCGCTACATAGTCCACTAGGATGGACACATGCCCTCTGACAGTACTACTGCAAGGCAACATGACATGGACGACAACGTCGACCGCGTCCGATGTAGAGCAACTGCATCTACACTACAATTGCGCACACGGTTCTGGCAAGACCGTTGTGGGATCGGTGGTTTCCTCTAGTCCTGACAAAACCGCGGGTCTCACCTACGGCCGTGTCCTTTGACATCTGCAAGACGCATCCGGAATACACCCTTTAACATCCGCAATGTGCCTCTTCCACAACTCCAGCTCCACCCAAAAAAATACGCAACTTTTTATGCCTTCGGCGATTATGGATACACCAACTACGATGATTACTACATCAACCATGATAACCTCGACCACAACTACATCATTGGCTACCTCAACGTCAACATCAGGCTATGTCTATGACGAAACATCGGCAACAACTCAAGTTTGCATCGTGCACGTCATCACTTGCATCAATGATACTCGCTCTGTGACAATGGGGGGATATCAAGGATCGGTTGGAAGACCGAACGAGACATTGTTTATTATTGTGAGTGGGCGTTTTATGGTCCGGTTTGATTGGAAATTACCCAAACTAGATGACCTGTTGCGCCCCGGCGCAAAGGCAAAAGCGAGACAAGTATTATAACCATCATATAACCATCATAGTAATAATGTCATAAGTATATTACAAAACGTATTGTGGACAATGGGAATCACCGGAATAGCCTTATCCAAATTCCAGTGACACTTGTGTTTACCTATTTTGTGGTACTGAATTGGTCAATACAAATTTTGAAGCATATATGCATGTCGTAAGTATAGTACATTACAGAACATATTACAGAACATAGGTGATAGAACTCCTATGTACATTTATACGGAAATTTCAAGGTTCAACGGCTTGGTCCTATAGCCAACAATCTTGCATAGAATGGTCGAATGATCAGACTGGGTTTAGCTCAAACATGTGAGCATCACCCGCTGAAATCAGCATGAACCTTCAAGAGTAAATCAATCTTGGTCACCAGGGAAGTAGCTCCGATGGATTATATTCACATGTCGAGCAAAAGAACCTGTGAGGCTATGTACCCAGCCTGCAAAATAGATTGCATCACTACAGAGCAAAAAATAGTTAACAAATCACCACATGTAAGTATTGTACCATGCACCAGACCTACACCAAGAGAAGTTCTTTTAAGTGATTAAACCAGATAACACCAAACTTAAAGCATCAACGATACTATTGGAAAACTTAAACCCAAAGCTCACAGAAATACCAATTACCCACATCTTCAAAGGACAATATTTTGTATATGAACTTACTGTGATGGCAGAACTCACTTTATTTTATCCATGTTTCGTTTATAAAGAAGCACCCTCCTTAAAAAATGTTCTCTTAGATAAAAATGAGGGATTTTTTTAATCTCTTGTTAACTTGAAAATCTTAGTGGTGCCTGGAACTAAATTCAACATTCATACCTACCGTGAAGTTGGAGCCATGTACTTGTACGGTCTAAGGGTTGTTTTTTCTTGTCGGCTGCACCGGTCGATTGTTTCACAGGTTATGTCCCACACCTGCAATTATATTTTCTGTTAAGACATGTTCAGTAGATAAAAAGAATGTAGATTGTCCAAAAAATCACCCACTTTTTATCTTTTGGCAGAGGCAGAGGTTCGACGGTTGATTTTGGATCAACAACTGCATCCTTGCCAAACACGTTGTCTGGCAGCTGACCTCCCTGTCCTTTATCTTCATTGTCTTGAACCAAAGGTACCACACCACATAAAACATGCTCTATTGAGAATGAAAGATCAGTACAAGCACATTCCAAGAGGAATGGAAGTGAAGTACTATGAAGCGTTGGTAACAGAACCTTTAAACGTAGAACGGTATGAATCAATGATCATCCTGCAAGAATGGAGGAAATTTCTTAGTCTCAAGTCCAAGTTCTCTGGTACTTTGGACAAATATAAACAGAAGATGCAATAAAAGAAATCTAACGACACGTGATAAGAAAAGCAAGGTGGCCCAAGATACAACTCAGCGAGAACATGTCCAGATTAATACATATCAATGGTCTTCACAAAAGAACCCTAACTCAGCAAAAACATGTCTCCAACAATGAGCTTATCTGGAAGCTAGTATTTTCTTAAATTAACAGACATGATGGTCTATAATTAAACTCCTATCACGTGAATTATAAATTTATTATATCAAGAAAAATTACAGAATAATGAGAAGGACCATATATTTATATGCTATTGTTGCCAGTGCTAAATAAACATGCTATTAGTTTTACACTCCACAAAAGGAGCTTATCAGTACCCTCAACATTCATTGTAAAGAGAAAGTGATAGTTCTATCGCCATATACCCCAAGCAAAACAAGGTCAAATGATCGTTTCTAGACCAATGTCCTGATTAGTCGAGCAAAAAAAATGCTAATAAAAACACAACTAAGAAAAATCGCTAGTCAATCTGAACAATTAGTACAGACTGATTCTCTCTAGACCTGTGCAAACTCAAGAATTCACACCGTGCACATAATATTTCAAGAGTTTTTTGCTGGACTTTAAGCTTCAGCCTTCAGATCCTATATAGACAAAGTGCCTACATATTTGCATGGGAGAGCCATTAAATCCTATGACCTAAACAATATCGCTTGAAACTATGAGTTGATTTTAGTAATAGCACAAACCATTTGCCACAGATAAACCAAATGATATTGATTGAGTTGTCCAAGCTTGCAGTTTAAGCTGAACACTGAAGAGAAAACAGTCAGTAATAGAGTGAAAGCTGGAAAACAGAAGTGATGTTCGCCAAATATGTCTTTAAATAGTTCCAATAGGTTAAGTAATGTGCTTTGTACTTTAATTTAATGTAACCACCAATTTGCAGTTACGTAATGTGCTGCCATGCGCTTAGGAATGTAATTTACCTACATGTATTCTCGAAGATAATCCCAACATGATCATAAACAATAGGTCAAAAGAGAAGACCTGAAATACTGGCTCCTGTGGATATATTGTCCTTCAAACTGACTCATATTCTAAGGGTGGTTTAAAAATAAAACCTATAGCTAAGCAATTCTCCCCAGCTTATTTCCAAGGTTCGACACACATCTAGCTATATAAGGAAAACAAATTAAATAAGATCTGGAGCTGACATACTCGAGTCACTTTCTTCCTCGTATTTTTTACAAGGTGACCGGAGAGCTAAATACCACTAACAAGAGAACCTAGTACTTATCCTGGAGTTGTGTCATCGTCCTAATAACATTCAAACCACAACTTTGAAGTAAAGTTCTTGGGATTTCTTTGAATGGTAAAGTAGCAGCTGCATAACTCATAATGCAACTAACAAATGATAGTTACAACAGAAAGCTGCTATATGTGCAATGCCCCAAAGTATAATATGTAAAGTCCACAATTTTTCTTTGAAATCATGAGCGATTACTCCTAGTTATTTCCAATTGCAAACAAGTGAGCGTGCAGCCATGCACAAAGGAAATGCTTGAACGGCCAGAAAATTGGCTAGTATGTTGTTACCCTGTCCAGCCTCACCGTGGTGCCGGGTTCCCTGAGACAAAGGCATGTGCACTCCTGATGTCGATGAAACGTTCGTGTTGGGTTCCCTGAGACAAAGGCATGTGCACTCCTGATGTCGATGAAACATTCGTGGCCCTGCGCACATAAGATAGAAGCTCTCAATACAAAATAGTGTAATGAAACATAAGGCCTGAATATCTGCAAATAGCTATCATCCTGGCCATAAATACATAAGAGACGGAATCTTGTTGACCGAAGGAGGCTTCATGTCAACCGGCAACACTATTGTAATACTATTGTATATCTCTATCTTCAGCTTCTATGATAACTGAAAATTTTATTTGTAATTTTGAATCAACTAATGCAATCGCAGTATCATGCATCCAAGAAATTGTCATATAAAATGATGTAACAACATGACAGAAGAGCTAACCTTATCCATATACAGAATTGAATACTTGCATCGTGAGCCCTGATGCCCCTGCAAAATAGTAGAATGGTCAACTGCTGTAATACCTACCATGTTCTCATAGAGCAGATTTGTCAACGATCAAATTAACTACTGGTTTAAACTAATATAAATATTGGCATGAAGAGAAGGTGGTTTCCACAACTAACTCTCCAACTAAAGCGCGAATCAATACCGAATTTAATACTTGATTTTTTTCAGTAACTATCTCTACATCACAAAATAGGATCTGTAATTTGTACACAGTGCACATGATAATTGCATTAATCTTGTTGTCGTGCATCAAAATTCCGAGCAACAGTTGAACCTCTCAACCATTGGTTGGTCCTTGTTAGTACATCTTGATTACCACGCATTAGTCATTCACACAATTCCACATTATATCGGAGGCAAAGCAACACCAATTAGCATATGGAACGGAGGAAACCTGCTACTTGGCCTTAGAACGTTTGCACATTGGACATATGTTTTTTTGACCATATGCAGACGAGCAAAAAAAACAATTACTTAATTACGGGACTATCACTGGTGGAAAAACAGGCTTCGGGTGATCCCCATAAGTCGCGATGCTGCAGGAACCGCGACTAATGGTACCTTTAGTTGCGGTTCGGGAGGCGAACCGCGACCGAAGGCCTGGGCCCAGGGCGCTCGGTGGCCAGCCGGTGCACGTGGGGCGTAAGTCGCGGTTGGCCAGGCCAACCGCGACTAAAGGTGCCCGAAGGCCTTTAGTCGCGGTTGGCCAGGCCAACCGGGACTAAAGCCCCTCCCCTATATATACCCACCCAAGCAGCCAACACTTAGCCATTTGGTGCCATTCTCTTCACAAGCTTCACAAGTGGGTGTTAGGTTTGCTTTTGGTTCCTCTTATGCACATAAGGTGTTTGATGAAATGCCCCAAGAGCATGAAACAAACATGATATGAAGTGTTGGAGCCACACTTGAGCTTTCTCATTTATTTTTTCCTCCTCGATCGCGGTTAGCAACTTGAACCTTTGATGTGTCGTTGATAAAATGTGCATGTGTGTGTAGTTCATTGTTTAATTTATATTGTTTGTAGCTAGTTAGTTTAACAAATGCATGATGGTTAATTATATATTTTATATTATAATAATGCAGATGAATCGACAATGGATGTACGGTAACCGACTCTCCAGCAAGTTCAGTGCGGGTTTGAAAGATTTCCTCGTAGTGGCCAATGCGAACAAGCAGGGGGGTTTTGTTATCTGTCCATGTGTTAAATGTAAGAATCAGAATGGTTACTCTTCCTCAAGAGATGTTCACATGCACCTGCTTCGGCACGGTTTCATGCCAAGCTATAATTGTTGGACCAAGCATGGAGAAAGAGGGGTTATAATGGAAGAAGATGAAGAAGGGGATGATTTCATCGATGAAAGCTATCTTGCTCATTTCGGTGATACTTTCATGGAGGATGCCGAAGGTGAAGGGGAAGGTGAAGGGGAAGGTGAAGAAGAGGCACGTGATGATCCCGTTGATGATCTTGGTCGGACCATTGCTGATGCACGGAGACGCCGCAAAACTGAAAAAGAGAGGGAGAATTTGGATCGCATGTTAGAGGATCACAGGAAGGCGCTCGTACCCCGGATGCGATGATGGTCCGAAAAAGCTGGGCTGCACACCGGATTTGCTAAGATGGAAGGCACAGGCAGGTGTAGCCGACTCGGCATTTGAAAACTTGCTGAAAATGTTGAAGAATATGTTTCCAAAGAATAACGAGTTGCCCGCCACTACGTACGAAGCAAAGAAGGTTGTCTCGCCCTCTAGGTTTAGAGGTTCGAAGATACATGCATGCATCAACGACAAGATCCTCTACCGCGGTGAATACGGGAATTTGAATGAATGCCCGGTATGCACCGCATTGCGTTATAAGATCGGAGGCGATGACCCCGGTGACGATGTTGAGGGCCGAAACCCGGGAAGAGGGTTCCCGCCAAGGTGATGTGGTATGCTCCTATAATACCACGGTTGAAACGTCTGTTCAGGAACAAAGAGCATGCCAAGTTGTTGCGATGGCACAAAGAGGACTGTAAGTCGGATGGGGAGTTGAGACACCCCGCGGATGGAACGCAATGGAGAAAGATCGACAGAGAGTTCAAAGATTTTGCAGCTGACGCAAGGAACATAAGATTTGGTCTAAGTACGGATGGCATGAATCCTTTTGGCGAGCGAGCTCCAGCCATAGTACCTGGCCCGTGACTCTATGCATCTACAACCTTCCTCCTTGGTTGTGCATGAAGCGGAAGTTCATTATGATGCCGATGCTCATCCAAGGTCCGAAGCAACCCGGCAACGACATCGATGTGTACCTAGCCATTAGTTGATGAACTTTTACAGCTGTGGGGCAGACCTGGTGTCCGTGTGTGGGATGAGCACAAAGAGGAGGAATTTGACCTACGAGCGTTGCTTTTCGTAACCATCAACGATTGGCCTGCTCTTAGTAACCTTTCGGGACCGTCAAATAAGGGATACAATGCATGCACGCACTCGCTTACATGAGACCGAAAGTGTACATTTGCCAAATTGTAAGAAGAACGTGTACCTTGGGCATCGTCGATTTCTTCCGAAAGGTCATCCAAGAAGAAAGAAAGGCAAGCATTACAACGGCAAGGCAGATCACCGGCCGAAGCCTGCGAACACAAGTGGTGCTCGAGGTATTTGATATGGTCAAGGGTTTGAAAGTCATCTTTGGAAAGGGTCCCGGCGGACAATCAGCTCCGAAGGGAGCCGACGGGCACGTAGCCATGTGGAAGAAGAAATCTATATTCTGGGAGCTAGAATATTGGAAAGTCCTAGAAGTCCGCTCTGCAATCGACGTGATGCACGTTACGAAGAATATTTGCGTGAACATCCTAAGCTTCTTGGGTGTGTATGGGAAGTCAAATGATACAAAGGAAGCACGGCAGGACCAGCAAAGTTTGAAAGACCCTGATGACCGGCATCCGGAACGGTTTCAAGGTCGTGCCAGCCTACGCTCCGACCAAAGAAGAGAAGGTCATCTTTTTTGAATGCCTGAGCAGTATGAAGGTCCCGTCAGGATTCTCGTCCAAAATAAAGGGAATAATAAACATGGCGGAGAAAAAGTTCCAAAACCTGAAGTCTCACGACTGCCACGTGATTATGACGCAATTGCTTCCGATTGCTTTGAGGGGGCTCCTGCCGGAAAATGTTCGAGTAGCCATTGTGAAGCTATGTGCATTCCTCAATGCAATCTCTCCGAAGGTAATCAATCCAGAAGTTCTACCACGGTTACAGTAACGATGTGATCCAATGTCTTGTCAGCTTCGAGTTGGTGTTCCCGCCATCCTTCTTCAATATTATGACGCACCTCCTGGTTCACCTAGTCGATGAGATTTCCATTCTCGGTCCTGTATTTCTACACAATATGTTCCCCTTCGAGAGGTTCATGGGAGTATTAAAGAAATATGTTCGTAACCGTGCTAGGCCGAAGGAAGCATCGCCAAGGGCTATGGAAATGAGGAGGTAATTGAGTTTTGTGTTGACTTTGTTCCCGACCTTAAGCCGATTGGTCTTCCTCAATCGCGGCACGAGGGGAGACTAAGTGGAAAAGGCACGATCGGAAGGAAATCAATGATATGTATGGACGGCCATTCTCTCGACCGAAGCACACCACACAGCTTCCGACCAATTCCAGCTTGGTGGCTCCGTACTTTGAGAAACACAAGAATATTTTACGCTCGGACAACCCCGGGAAGCCCGAATCCTGGATTAGGAAGGCCCACATGGAGACTTTCGGCGCTTGGTTGAGAAAACATTTAATGAGTGACAATAAGGTTGTAGATCAGCTGTACATGTTGGCCAAGACACCATCTTCGACTATAACGACTTTCCAAGGGTACGAGATAAATGGGAATACATTTTACACGATCGCCCAAGATAAAAAGAGCACCAACCAAAACAGTGGTGTCCGCTTTGATGCAAGCAACCGAGAATGGGCAAAAGGTCACATATTATGGTTACATAGAGGAGATATGGGAACTTGACTATGGACCCTCCTTTAGGGTCCCTTTGTTCCGGTGCAAATGGTTCAAGCTAACAGGAGGTGGGGTAAAGGTGGACCAGACAATACGGAATGACAATGGTGGATTTCAACAATCTTGGTTATCTTGACGAACCATTCGTCCTAGCGAAAGATGTCGCTCAGGTTTTCTATGTGAAGGACATGAGTAGCAAACCGAGGAAACGGAAAGATAAGAAAACGATCAGTACATCATGCGATGATCCAAAGCGCCACATTGTTCTTTCAGGGAAAAGAAACATCATGGGAGTGGAGGACAAGACAGACATGTCAGAAGATTATAATATGTTTGCTGAAATTCCGCCCTTCAAAGTGAACACCGACCCAAGCATTAAGTTAAATGATGAGGATGCTCCATGGATACGGCACAATCGTAAGCAAGCAGTGGACACAAGGGAAGAAATGATGTGTAATAATTTATTGTACCAAACTTTGTTGAATGAATCATGTGAATTATATTACCCGTGATGTGTTTGGTGTCCATTTTCGAATGATTCAATTGACTCGAGATAGCACCGATGATACATGAAATTTGGAGTGACTAAGTCATACTCCCGCATACATGAAATTTGGAGTGACTAAGTCATACTCCCGCATATAGGAAATTTGGAGTGACTAAGTCATACTCCTGCATACATGAAATTTGGAGTGATTTAGTCATACTCCTGCCTAGGCGTATAATATGCATACTCGTAGTCTTCATAGCCGCCGCCGTTGTACCGGTAGTCGTCGCCTTCTAAGTTGCCGGCGTCGTCGCCGCCGCTCGTCGCCGCCGTCGTCGGGCGGCGCTCGTGGCTCGAACCGAGGGTAGCGTAGGCGGGGGATATCGCCGGCCGTGATGTAGTCCATGACGCTCGCGCAGTTCGGCCGTACCACCATAGCCGACGGCCGGCCTCGTGGAAGTTTCCAGGAGGCGGACCGTCCCTCCTCATACCTCGGCGAGCGCCCTCTCACGCCGATTGATGAAGAAGGCGTCCCAAGTATGCTGGTTATCGGGATGCCGGCGGGGATTCATCCGCTGCTCCGACGTGAGGTCGAGGTAGTAGTGGTTCGTGATGGCCGCCCGGCGCGCAGCACTCCGAGGGACGGGAGGGACCGGCACGCCGCCGGCGCTAGGCTCCAGCCCGGCAGGGACGCGGTAGCCCGGAGGGCAAGGGTAGTTCGAGGCGCAAAGCTCCTCCACCTCGCCGGTAGGTTAGAGTGGGTGCGGTGGAAGCCATGAGAGAGTGATGAGAGATTGTAGAGATGTGATGCTGGCCAAGCCGGGCTACCTATATGTAGTGACAAATGGCGGGAAAAATGGGAGTGGGAAGACATGAGGCGGGAAGAAAGAGGCGGGGAGAAAGTGGCGGGAAGAAATTGGCGGGAAAAAATTGGCGGGAAGAAAGAGGCCGGAAGAAATTGGCGGGAAACAATTGGCGGGAAGAAAGAGGCGGGAAGACGAGGAAGAAATGGCGGGAAGACGAGGAGGGAAGAGGGGGTCGGCGGAAAGAGGCGGGAAGAGGGGGCCAACGAACTTTTGAATTGAATTAATTTCATTTTTATGAATTTTTGATAATTTGTATTTTTAAGATTTTGAATTGAATTAGTTTTATTTTTCTGAATTTTTTGATATATTATATGTATTTTTAAGATTTTGATTTGAATTAGTTATATTTTTATGAATTTTTTGATATATTATTTGTATTTTTAAGATTTTGAATTGAATTAGTTTTATTTTTCTGAATTTATTGATATATTATTTGTATTTTTAAGATTTTGAATTGAACTAGTTTTATTTTTCTGAATTTATTGATATATTATTTGTATTTTTAAGATTTTGAATTGAATTAGTTTTATTTTTCTGAATTTATTGATATATTATTTGTATTTTTAAGATTTTGAATTGAATTAGTTTTATTTTTATTTATTTTTTGATATATTATTTGTATTTTTAAGATTTTGAATTGAATTAGTTTTATTTTTCTGAATTTATTGATATATTATTTGTATTTTTAAGATTTTGAAAAAAAAAGCATTTTGAAAAATGCCTTTAGTCGCGGTTGGCCTCCCAAACCGCGACTAAAGGTATTTTCCGCGGGAAACGAAATTCGGCGAAAACTCTTTGGTCGCGGTTGGTGTGGCCAACCGCGACTAAGGGGACTTTAGTCGCGGTTGGCCACACCAACCGCGACCAAAGGGGGGGTCCCTATATATTTCGCGGCGCGAACCGCCGCGGATCTTCTCGATCACTTCGTCTCCTCGCCGCGCGCCGCCCCGTCGCCCTCTTCTCGCACCGTCGACCCTGACGCCGTCGACGCCGCCGCCCCGCCCTGCCGTCCTCTTCTCGCACCGTCGACCCTCGCCGGTGACCCTCGCCGCCGCCCTCGCCTGCCGAACGAAGTACCGCGCCGCCGCCAAAGGTACCAGCGCCCGAACTGCCGAACGAAGTACGGCCGCCGCGCGCGCTCTCGTCTGCCGCCGGGCGCTCTCTCGCCTTCCGCGCTCGCCTGCCGCCACCGTCGCCTCGTCGATCTGCCGTCGTCGCGCGCCGCGCGTACGTGCCGCCGCCGTCGCCTCGTCTGCCGCCGGCCGCGCTCTCGCCGCCGCGCGCTCGCCGCCGTCGCTCGTCCGCCGCCGTCGCGCGCGCCGCCCTAGCCTCGCCCGCCGCCGCCGTCGCCTCGTCGGCCGCCGTCGCGCGCGCCGCCTTTTTCACAGAGAAACAGAGAGAGAGGAGGCCGGGGCCGGAGAAACAGAGAGAGAGAGAGCTTTTTTTTTTGTTTTTTGTTTTTTGTTTTTTTACTACAATTTGACTTAAAAAAACAAATAATTTGACTTAAAAGTAATTACATGTAAAATTGAACTAAAAAAGTACTAAAAAAAGTAATTACATGTAAAATTGAACTAAAAAAGTACTAAAAAATTGAACTAAAATTGAACTAAAAAAAGTAATTACATGTAAAATTGAACTAAAATTGAACTAAAAAAAGTAATTACACAAATTGGAACTAAAATTGAACTAAAAAAAGTAATTACTACAACTTTGACTTAATAAAAATTGAACTAAAATGGGTACTAAAAAAAGAACTAAAATTTTGACTTAATTAAAAACTTTGTCTTAATTAAAAACTTTGACTTAATTAAAAACTTTGTTTAAAAAAAGAACTAAAATTTTGACTTAATAAAAATGAACTAAAATTTTGACTTAATAAAAATTGACTTAATAAAAAATGAACTAAAATTTTGACTTAATAAAAAATGAACTAAAATTGTAATGCCGCCGTACCGTCGCCAACGCCGTTAACGCGCCAACGCTACCTCTATTCATAAAAATGTAACGCCGTCAACGCTACCGCCTCTATTCAACGCGCCAACGCCAACGCCGTCAACGCGCCACCGCCACCGCGAGGGTTATGTGTCCTCGGCACCGCCACCGCCCTTTCGCCACCGCCCTTTCGCCACCGCCACCGGTCTCTCGGTCACGCGATCACTGCGTCCCCCCTCTCGCCTCCCTCGTCGCCCTCTCTCTTTATATGTAGAAGAGATATGATAATGCTGGCATATACACAATTAATTTGTTTTGACTACATGTTTTCGGGACTCGACATATGGCGGACGATAGAGCTGACCCGATTCTGGACAACTATGATCCGGACGCCGAAGACCATATGTTCGGCATCATAAAAGGCGATATTCCATATGTGCCGACCGGAGAAGAAGAAGATGATATCTCTTCTTATCGGAACCTTGAGGGTGAAGATGAAGGGCGCCGTCAGCAAGATGATGCCGAAGAAACGTCGATAAACGACGATCTTCAATTGGAAGTAGCAACCACCTCCGGCGCCGAGGTATATATATATACATATTGAGCGTCTGGTGATACAAACTAACTGATTTGAATAAATGTGTGTGTACTAACGCGCGCGACTCTCTTTCTTATTTTAGCCCTCGGCCGGATCGTCGAAAAAATCGAGTACGTCGTCAAAGCGTGGCGCAACCAAGACGATGAAACCAAACGAAACATGCACCATCGATGTTGTCGATGAACAAACCGGCAGGCCGCTGGAGCCCAGCAAGAACGCCACCAAGTTTGTCAGCCAATGCGGAGCCGTTGTTAGAGACAACGTCTCGATCACCGTCCAGGAGTGGAATGAGCCAAAGAAGGCACGTCTTGGTTTCACTTTTGTCGATAAGAGAACAAAAAAGATTGCTTCAAGAAGCTTATGGAACATTTCGTTCTACCTCCGGAATACCACAGATACGATGAGGCGGGTAACAAGATTCAGGAAAACAAGGAGAGGTGCAAGCTAGTCAAACGAGTTCGCTCTTTCTAGGATGGCCAACGCATTCCGGAAATACAAGCAAAATCTAGCCCATGACTTTGTCAAGCCGGGCAAGACTCCGGATTTCACGAGACAATATGAGAAACTGCAACATGATTGGCCAGAATTTGTGAAGCAAAAGAAATCGGAGCAGTTCCTTGAAATATCGAAAAAAAAATAAGGAGAATGCGGCCAAGAAGGAGTACAATCATATCATGGGGCCAGGAGGGTATCGCTTTTGGCAACCTAAGTGGGAGAAGATGGAGAACGAGCTGAGGGCGCGAGGAATCCGTCCAGGTACGGAGGGATGGGACCCAAGGGCCAAAAGCCGGTGGTACGGGCATGGGGGATCGCCGAACCCGGAGACAGGGGAGTGTGTTTATCGGGGCAAAATAATTACACCCACCCAAAAGCTTATTGAGGCAATGAGGGAAGCTCAAGAGGGGAGGATCAAGTTCAACGGAGAGAACGACGCCCGACAAAAGCCCTCGGGAATCCCGAACACGGAGGACGAATACGAGGCATGGGGCCCATTCCGTGGAAAGTAGGGTTCCCCGTAACGATGACCCGTACGGTTACTGAAGCCGTAAGAGAAAGATGGATCGGGATGCGGATGTTGTGGCGAAGTTGGTAACGGAAATGGATGTGATGAAGAAAACCGTGAGTGTACTAGTCGCCGAAAGAGATGCAGCTCGGGCGCAGCATGAAGATCATCCAATGGATCTCGGAAGCCGGCAGCGGAGAAGAAGCAGCCGTGGCTTCCACGGAGGCCTCACCGGCTGGTGCACCGACGATAGAAATTACCGCACCGGAGCCTGCGGTGGTCGAAATTACTGCACCGGAGCCTCCTCGCTACCCCGTGGACAATATAAAGGAGATGAAAGCATGTCATCTGTATTATCCTATCGAGAACATGTCCATGAAGGTAGCCATCGGCAGTGCTTTACCACTGGAGCACTCCACCACAACAACCCCATTCAAGATGGCTATGCTCGTGTCACGGTGGAGGAGATAGTCCAAGGGTTTGAGGACCCGGACATTGACATTGCTACACCTGAAGGGGTGAAAAGACTTGGAGATGTCAAGCGCCAGTTCATTCTATGGCGGAAGAAATTTATCAAGTTTCCGGGCGAGGCGCCAACAAGTCCACCCCCGTACGGTGGTGGTGGTGGCGGTGGCGGTGACGGTGGCGGTGGCGGTGACGGTGGCGGTGGCGGTGGTGGTGGTGGTGCTTCACCTAATACACCTCATTCACGTCGGCCGACGCCGCCCCCGGTCCTCGTCCGGCGGGTGATCGGACACCGGTACCGCCCCCAATCCACCTCCGGCGAAGAAGCGTGAAGCGATCCTGGGTTATTAACCCGGACCCTTATGTACCTAGAACCACAAAGATACCAGAGCCATCACCGAAGCCTCTCATCCCGAGGCCTTGGGAACTTAGTGTCGAGGAAAATGCGGCGTCGTGGTCGCTCAGGCATGAGAAATGGAAGGAGGAGTGCAAGAAGAAAAGAGAGGGCGAGCCCAAGCCGAGTATATTCCGACAAGCAAAAGCAGTGGGCTAAGTCATTTTTGAACACACCGTCCCAAGCCGCGAAGAATCCGCTCGACGACTATTTACGTGAACTTCGTAGGCAAGCACTCGCGTTCAAGAGGAACCAAGAGTTGGCGGAGAAGAAAGCCTTGGAGGACGAGGCCGAGACAAAATTAGAAAGGGGGAAAGAAGTTGCCCAGCTCGGGGAACAAAGTAAACAATCGATCGCCCCGCTCATAGTGCAAGCCGCCGGTCCGGATGCCCCCGATATCATAGCAGCTGCGGCAGCACATGGATTGACCGTAACGAGTGCCGGAGAACAAGCGGCCGACTTAGGTATCACTCTTCGTGCACTCGTTAGGCCTTGATGAGGCGCCAATGAAGGACGTAGTATTTACATATGTGAAGAATGGCCCTCTCATCGAGCCTGCGCAGGAAGAGGATCTACCTCGACAAATGAAAGGTCTACTAAATTGGTACAAGGGTTACATAAAACATAAAAACGCCAAAGACTATATCTATGCGGAAGTTAGATATGAGCATCACTTCAAACATTACTCAGTACAAATTCATCTGAGTGAATTGTTCCAGCTGTTCATATATATATATATATATATAGGGTTGCACTATTTTGAAACTGGTGCTCAGAATATTATTTTGAGCACCGACCGACCCTATAAGGAGGGTTCCGTCCGAAAAGACCAGCCGAACTGATCCACCCGAAGGAATATTTGCTCCCCACTATCCCCCCGCTCTCCCCCCGCTCTCCATTTACTCGCCGCCAGCCCGGCTCCTACCGCCGGCCGAGCCACCGCCGGCCGAGCCTCCGCCGGCTGCTTCCCGCCGCGCCTCGCCACTATCTGGCCCCGCTAGCTCCTGCTACCTCCGCCGCTTTGCCTTTTGACTGTGTATACGTATGGACCTGTTCTCCGCCGGCGCGATTCCCGGTCGGCGAGATGATTTTCCCGGCCACGACGCCACTCCCGGATGCTAGCGTGACTCCAAAGCTCTCCTGCCTCTTATTCTCCAATTGAGGCCTCTCTAAATCATCCCCGCAACCGCATCTCCCCTATCTCTGTCACCGGCCAGAGGGCATGCGAGGCCGTCGGTCCAGGCCCCCGTCGCCTCCCTAGAGGAGCTTCCCCGCGCCGCCCCAGATTCGTCTCGGACCGCCGCCCCAAGCTGCCTCCCTCGGAAGCTTTGCCGGTTGCTGCCGGAAAATTTTGGCTGGTCCTTCTTCTCCGAGGCCGGCGCGGCCCCTTCTTCCCTGCGGCCTGTGTCCCCTTTCTAACTCATGGCCAGCTCGCCCCGTCCATTCCTGAGGCCGGCGACCACTTCTAGCCTGCCCCCGAGGCGCCGATTCGAGCAGCCGGACCAGTCCCGTGCAGCCGCCGCAGTCCTCGTCAAGCAACAGGAGTAGATCCTCGCTAAAATTGCGGACGATCCCGCAGTAGCCTGCGCTTGCCGCCGGACAACACCGAGTCGCCTGCTGCCGTGGGATTGCTGGACGAGAAGTACATGTTGTGCCGTGGGATTGCTGGACGGGAAATACAGTCGTCGGAGTGCGTTTCGTGGTGCCAGTTCTAGCGCCCTGCTTTTTTTTGTTCGAGTATTCCTTTTAACATTTGTACACGGGTATACTGCTCCAGGTTTTTCGTTTATTTTGCTTTTGTTGTTTTTTCATTTTGTTTTGAATCTTTATTACAGTACTAGATTTTTCTCTGATTTGTCCGGCACAGTATGTCTGGCAGTGCAGATCGTTCATCAATGTAAATGTGTGCGCTATTTCCACGCGGTAGTGTTTCAATTTCATTTGCACTTTCTTGTGCGATGAATTGCACTGCCCGGTGCCAAGTAATTGTTCTGCCTAGTTTACTTGGCCGCACTCCACTATACAGCACCAGGCAGTCCGCTGTGCACAGCTGCGAGTTTACTTCAGTGCAAGGTAAAGATATGAATTGCGCGGTGGCCAAAATTCACTCGTTTTAGAGTAAGCTTGCACTTTAGCTAGCTCAAACGTGGAGTCCTACTCATTTTGTTTCCCTGTCAGGGCACATTAGCTAGTTCATACGTGAAGTACTGGATTTTAAAGCAGTGCACGTGTGTTTTCAAAGCAGATAACTTGTTTTTTGTGAGACCTCCACATAACTCTGAAGCTAGCTTAAATATAGAGGAAATACATGCTATCAATTGAAATACAAAAACGCGGCGCAAGAAGTACAACCTCGCTGATTAGCTAAAAAATGGTATAAAAATTGAAATCTGTTGAGAAGTATAGTTAATTACACCAGACCGTACACTTTTAGGTATTCAGAAAATTCAGAACAAAGAAATTTGGGAAATGCAGAGAAATAAATTAGGTATGTGGATGTATAAGTAATGAGTTAATTGTTGCCGCCGCCCTGGCTTCCTCCCGCTGCAGCCGCCCGGGATTCCACCAACCGCGACCGCCGCACTGGGCTTCTCCCGCTGGAGACGCCCTGAATTTCACAACCTCGGCCCGCCGGCCCAGGTTCTCCCAGTCGATCTCCGCCGGCGTCGCCTCACGTGAGTTCCGACGGCCATTCCCCGCATACCATGGTCTGGGACACCATAGCTTCTCCGGCCACCGCCCATGCTCCTCCGATGTCTGGCCCACTCTCCGCCTCTAGCGCCTACACCATCTCACCGGGAAACCCGCGTTGTGTTCGATGATTTGGGGAAGTGCATGTCTTCCATACGATGAAGCACACAAAATGAATTCGAGCACTTAAATTGTGTTAACAGAGGCCCTTGGTGGTTCAAAGAAGTGCACATGATTTTTGAATCCCATCGAACATGTACTTCACTCGGACTTCGGTGTTTCTAAAAATCACTCTTATGTCAAGATGTCATGGAAAAACAATTCATCAACCAAGAAGTGTACATGCCAACATTAGGAAAGTTTGCAACCCCTTGTTAAATGCAACAAAATAAGGAAAATAAAATTAAAAAAATGTTCAAATAGGGAAGTACAAGTTGTGATTCCCAAACGTACAAAGCGGTGACTACGAGAAGTATAAATGGCTGATTTAGGAAGGGAAAAAGAAAATTGTAGTTGTTTTACTGAACACTTTTGTGAATTGTCGAGCAGTACAACCGCATTGCTCGAGAAGTACAAGCTCATGTCGAGGGAAGTTTAATAAAATATATGAGCAGTACAGGAACTTGTTAAAGGAAGTACAAGTAAACCGACAAAATTAAAATGTAGAAAAAACAAAATAGTCCATCACCCACGAGGAAGTTCAGATACTTGACGACGAGAAGTACCACCATTCGTCACGAGCGGTACAAGCACCTATTATAGGAAGTACAAGAAAAAACGAGAAAATCCAAATGTAAAAAAACAAAATAATCTCATCACCCAAGAGGAAGTTCAAATACTTGACAATGAGAAGTACAACCATTCGACACAAGTAGCACATGCCCTTATTATAGGAAGTACGAGAAAACCGACAAAAATCCAAATGAAGAAAAAAGTACTCCCATCATCCGTAAGAAATTTTGAATACTTGATGATGAGAAGTACAACTATTCGACATGAGCAGTACAAGCACTTATTATAGGAAGTACAAGGAAACCAACAAAATCCAAATGTAGTAAAATAAAATAATCCTGTCACCCCCGAGGAAGTTCAAATAGTTGATGACGGGAAGTACAACCATTCGACACGAGCAGTACAAGCACCTATTACAGGAAGTACAAAAAACCGACAAAATCCAAATGTAAAAAACCGAAATAATCCTGTCACCCAAGAGAAAGTTCAAATAGTTTATGGAGAGAAGTACAACCACTCGACACCAGCAGTACACCATGTTAAGATATGAAGTACAAGAAAACTGACAAAATACAAATGTATGAAAAACAAAATAATCCCATCATCTTCGAGGAAGTACGAGCAGTGATTCCGAGAAGTACAGGCGGATACTACAGGAAGTACAAGCGGTAATTACATGAATTAAATGTGTTCAAAAAAATATTCCCAAATAAGTTCACATAGTAAAAAACAAGAATAATCCCATCACATGTAAGGAAGTTCATATACTTGACAATTAAAAGTATAACCATTCGACACAAGCAATACACCCACTTAATATAGGAATTACAAGAAAAACCCGATGAAGTGCAAATGTAGAAAAAACAAAATAATCCCGTCATGTGCAAGGAAGTACGAGCAGTGATTCCGAGAAGTGCAGGCGGAGACAACAGGAAGTACAAGCGGTAATTACATGAAGAAAATACCCCCACATAAATTCACATAGCAACGTTGTGAAGTTCAAATATTAAGACCCGGGAAGTGCGGAATCTCTTAAATAGAATATAGGGACAATCTAATTAAAATTATCATTTCGAAGCACACATGCTAGTTTTTGTAAAACACACTAGTATCAAAACATTTCCAGGAAGTACAACCAAGAAAGGCAAGAAGTAGAAGGACATGTCGCGAGAAGTTCAGATGCACGCGGTTGTGTTGAGCATTTTGTGTGGCCGTGGACCTCAAACGGGAACCGTATGAGAAACTTATAGTCATTTTACTGAACACTTTCGTGAAACAGCGCCGAGAAGTACAACCGCGTTTCCCTAGAAGTGCATGTTCGTGTCGAGGGAAGTTCAATGCTCTGTTTTTACGGGGCGGAAATCTATTGTTCAAATCTTATCGATTTGATCACCAACCACTTCAATCATTGTCACCAAAAGCTTTATATGGTAGAGCATATGTCTAATTTCATTACCTACAACATTTTACAACAAATAAATGGATCTAATCTATTAAATTCAAATTGTTATCCCACAAAATATACCGGAAACATGATTTCAAAACTTCTAAAATTACTTTCAAATCGTTTGGTGTTGGCAAAAATGGTAGATATGAAAAAGATGTGCCATTTTGAGACCTTTCTAACCGTATATCATTTGCATTGTTTAAATATACCGCATGGATATCGCGGGGAAAATCATTCGGTTCCCGTCACATAAATTAGGCGGACAGTAATTCGTGTTATTCTATTAAACTATAAGGAATTAGAGAAAACAATTGGAATAAGAAAGTTGCGCCTAGTCCATAGCTTTCCAACGCCATATCATTTGCATCATTCCGATATACGGTTGAAACAAATCATCCAAATTACTGTCCGCTCGTTTTTTGAGTACGTCCGAATTTCGGTATTTTCAAAATTGTTCAAAAACTGTGAGGATTTTGAAAAAACATAAAACATGAAAAAGTTGCGCAATTTCATTATCTTTCCAACGGTATATCATTTGCACAGTTTCGTTAAGCGATTCAAAAACCGAACTAAAAGTTCGTTTTCTGGCCATATAGAAGTGTTTTCGTATTTTCAAAATTAAATTTAAACCGTGCAAAATTTGTGAAAAGTGTGAACATGAAAAAGTTGCGGTTTTTCATTATCTATCCAACGGTATATTATTTGCATAGTTCCGACAAATGGTTGGGAAACACGAAGTAGAATCAGTAGCTCTGAAGAAAATGGGAAGTTCAGGTAAGTTCGACAGAAAGTTGAACCCTGTTATCCGGGAAGTACAACCTTGTGTCCAGGGAAGTACAAGTCGGTGCTCAGAATATTATTCTGCAACCGGTTGCAGAATAGTGCTGGTAGTCATTTTTGAACACACCGTCCCAAGCCGCGAAGAATCTGCCTGACGACTATTTACGTGAACTTCGTAGGCAAGCACTCGCGTTCAAGAGGAACCAAGAGTTGGCGGAGAAGAAAGCCTTGGAGGACGAGGCCGAGACAAAATTAGAAAGGGGGAAAGAAGTTGCCCAGCTCGGGAACAAAGTAAACAATCGATCGCCCCGCTCATAGTGCAAGCCGCCGGTCCGGATGCCCCCGATATCATAGCAGCATGCGGCAGCGACATGGATTGATCGTAACGAGTGCCGGAGAACAAGCGGCCGACTTAGGTATCACTCTTCGTGCAATCGTTAGGCCTTGATGAGGCGCCAATGAAGGACGTAGTATTTACATATGTGAAGAATGGCCCTCTCATCGAGCCTCGCGCGAGAAGAGGATCTACCTCGACAAATGAAAGGTCTACTAAATTGGTACAAGGGTTACATAAAACATAAAAACGCCAAAGACTATATCTATGCGGAAGTTAGATATGAGCATCACTTCAAACATTACTCGGTACAAATTCATCCGAGTGAATTGTTCCAGCTGCTCAATCAGCGCGACCTCGACAAATCTATCATCGCTTGCTACGTTCGTAAGTGATTTATTAATTTCTACCCCATCTCGTTCATTGCCTCGCACTATATATATATATATATATATATATATATATATATATATATATATATATTGTCCTAACTATCTTGTTGTGTACGCTATTATGCGTAATGAAGAAGCGGGAAATGCGAATAAGGAACATCCATGATGTTGGGTTCATTGACCCATAAATCGTTAATTCATATGTGTTAGAACACCACCCCGCCGACGTGGAGGATGACCTGTGGCGGTTTATTAGAAAACAAAGCAATGAAAAGTGATATTCTATTTCCTTACCATTTTGGGTGAGTGTTTCTGCCTTGAGCACATTCTCTTTTGTTTACTCCATGCATGGTATGTGGCTAATCGATGAGTTATGCATGATCGTGCATGTATCGTGTCCGCGAGTTCCACTGGATTCTTATGGTAATTAAAGTTCGGACCTCCTCGGTTCTCGTCCACGACTCTCGAATATGGATCCGGCGCTTTGGGGCGACATGAGAAAAATGATGCAAAAGTAATTATTTTCATTCATTTGCGCTCTATATCGATCGGCCTATTTCGTTCATCATTTCCTAATATCAAGTAACTAATTAATAACTCTCTTGTTTATTTAATTTTCTTTGCCTCGTAGGGTTTGGAGACGGTTCGTAGATACCAAGGTCGGTGAATTCAAAAAAGAGCTACATTTTAAAATGGCAGTGCGGACGACCGGGGATATTCAGCCACCGGGGACCAATCTATGTGGATACTATGTTTGTGAGAGGATCCGGAGATACCGCAATGAGCGGGACCGAAGTGTGAGAACAACATCATGAGGAATAACCTCCGGAAGACGCTTAGTCCGAAGCTCGCTTCCGACCACTTCAAGAGGAACTAGCCGGATGGTTGGCGAGGGAAGTCATCGATCCTAGAGGAGAACACTATTACGATGACGTAGAACTTTATATGCACCAGAATTTGTAACTAACTTGTTCAAAATTGTATATGGTCATCCGATATTGAATATATATTGTATATGGTCATCCGATATTGAATATATATTGTATATTCCTCTTGAATTCTTTTTGGTTCTAATTTCAAATTTGTTTGAAATTGTACATTCATATGCATGTATGTATACAGTACCGTAGAATATGTGAAACTCCTTCAAAATTAAAACCCAAAAGAAATAAAATAATACAAATTAAAAAGAAACCAGATTTAGGGGGGGCTAAACCCTAAACCTCGCGGAGGCCTTTAGTCGCGGTTGGCCGGAAGAACCGCGACTAAAGGTCCTCCGCCCGGCGCTCGCCCTGCGGCCCACGTGGACGGGCCTTTAGTCGCGGTTCGTAAGGAACCGCGACTAAAGGGGGGGGCCTTTAGTCGCGCTACTTTGGTCGCGGTTGCGCCACCGCGACTAATGGCAGTTGCCAACCGCGACCAAAGCCCCTTTTTTCCACCAGTGTATCAGAATTAGGAACATGGCTAGGAATGCAAGAGAGATCAATGTTGTTTCTTGCAGAATGTAAGTACGTCAAACCGCTTTGATACCTGTCTCAGAAAGTTCACTCCTAAGTGCTATGGTTATTGAAGGTATGTCTCGTGTAATTTTCCTTATCACCCAATTTGTCAAATCCATGCGTATTGAAAGCTGTATAGAAACTGAATGCCAAGAAAACAATATTGATGGTTTATTTTTCTATCTCACGTCGGAGAAGAATGAATAACTACTCGCCGATCTTACAATGTAAATGTTTGTCCTCACTCATGAAAGTGGTATAACTTTTGCACGGCCATTGCTCATTCACTCTGTGTATGTCTCTCGGTAGTACAAATGCTATGCTACTTCGATAAAAGAAAGTGGTGACCGGATCTCAAAAACAAATATGCAGTCACAGATTAAACCACCACTCAAACAAGCATTGGACTGCCTTCATGTATATTTTGCAAAGAAGTAGTACACACTTGTAAACAAACATTGGACTGCCTTCATGTATATTTTGCAAAGAAGCGGTAAAAACTTGCATATCTCTTTAAAAAAAAGAAAGTATATTCTATGGAATCCGGTTGTGCTCAAGCATCACGCAGCTTTGTGTACTAAGACAACATCTTGCACAAAACATACTCCTTACATAAATCAATCTCGGTGGTTCTAATTGAGAAGTGTTCTAGTAGACTACGAGCAACTCTGGGAATACTACGTGGATTACAGATTAATATGATATTAACGATACTACCCGGACCGAAGTGCAAGGATTGACTTAGAATAAAGATGTCATTAACAAGTAAAAGAGAAAATGGATAAAGAAATAAACCTTTCTACGGTTGTGGAGACGTGCTGTTGAGTGACAATTGCTTGTTTTAAGTGAAGCGACTATGGCAAAGAACACGGACTACAGGAGCAAACAACACATGAATAGGAGAGACTTGGCAAAACACAACAAAGCCCATATTATTTTGACCCACAAAGCCCATATCTGTTTGACTGCAATGAATCCGAGCAAAGAAAAATACCAATTATTTTGACCCACAATAGAGTACTCCTCTGGAAACACAAAAAGTCCAGACTTAACTAAATTTGAACGGTAAATTTTAAATTTGGGGACAAACTGCTCAAGTGTGATATAAAATTAATAATCAATTTAAGTACTTATTTTTTTATGAGTAAAGCACGATTGCTTGACGGAACTTCCTGCATCCTAAAGTTGGCACATGAGATAACTTCGATTGCCGGGATTTTAAAAATTCGATGTGATTATCGATATTATTTAAATGTTTCAGATTCAGAAACAAATAGAATGATAGAAAAGCTATGCATTCTTTTAAAAGGAAAATGCGTCTATTTATAATAAGAGAGAAAAAATCCTTGCTAAAAACCTCCATGTCTTCAAACTCGCACTATTCAATCCAATTTTCACATGACAACAAACATAAGCACGCCGAAAGAATATTCTCTTTAGGCATGAAAGATTAGCTACAAAGTAGGCTACCTAGAAGAGAAATAAGAACAAGGTTAGATGGTATTTCATGACTCACACTGTCACCTATAATATCCGGAGAAAATACCTATCCAATGTTGTAGGGGAATGAGTTGAGTGGAGCTGCTGCAAGATCTACTTTGTCTCCGAAAGTTTGCTTGAGTCCACTTTCTCAAAGCTCACCTGCGGTAGTGGATTCGAGAAGACCAATCCGGTGTACGAGAGAGAAGAACGAATGGTCATATTCATGGCCTCGTGTGCTGGAGATTGATAATATTTATGATAAGCAATTAAAACGCAAGATTGACGAGAAAATGGACAGAAACACAAGATTAAAACAATCATCTGAACCAATTGTGCGGTTTTGGTGCTCCATCTTCCCCAACGAAAGCTATAGGCCACGGATTTGTCTCCTCTCCTCAACCAATCTAAATAAATTCTCCATCTACACAAGGCTTAACAAATCTAGGGTTTGCAAACAATTGCCATACCTTGGGAGGAGAAATTGCGAGAATGCATTCGGTGGCGTATGAGGTCCGCCTTCGGCGGACTCCGGTGGTCACCTTCGTCAGCCACCCCCATTTACCAATCAATTCCTTGCTGCTGCATAGCCTATGGTTGGGGAAGAGGCGACCGGGAAGACGACGAGCGAGGGCATGGGCGAGGAGCGCGGCCCGCACCAGCCGGCCTGCCCCCGGCACCTTCTTCACACAGCGCCGCCCCAAGAGCCGCCCCTCGCTGCTCCTCCACCTACGGCCCAACGCCGCCCCTCGCTGCACTTCCGCCTCTGGCCCAGCGCCACCCCAAAAACGACCTCGCGTGAGGAGGAGATAAGGGCGAGCCCGGCGGCGGCGAAGGCCCAGCGGCGAGCGTCTCCCGGGCGTAGGACTGGCGTCGGGAGCCGGCAATGGTGAGGGCGAAGGCGCAGGGCGGCCGACACAGCTCCGCCTCCCTCCTCCCCCGCATCCTCTCCAATCACGCTTCTCCACCACCCACGGGCCTCCCAAACGGCGTCGGAGCCCACGGACAACGGTGGCTGCGCGATGACGGCTCCCACCCATTCAGGCCCTCCGTAGCTCCTCTTCTCCACCTAGGGCGGCCGGCTTCCTCACTTGGGGCACACCTTAACAGGATAGCGATCACATGATGAAGTATCACCTTTGTGTTTCTCTGACACCTAAAAAGTAAGGTAAAACAGTTGTCACTCGGAGCGACTCGTTGACACCGATCAGAAACGAACAGGTGGAAGTAAAAAAGACAAACCTCCAACACAAGGAAACTATCAAAATATGGGGCATCAAGTGGCGCGTTGGACTCAACACTTGGACTACTACTAAGAATAGAAGAACATTTACAGTTGGTGCTATCCCCAGATATGACTTGTCCTTTATTCCCGAGCATCAACTGGCAATTCTTCTTCCGTAATTGCATCTTCAACTTGATCTAGAAGATCTTGTAGTGCCTAGCAAGAAAAGGTTTTGACATAATTTCACGGGTTCAGTAAAGTGATGACTTAGCATTATTTCTGACAAGCACCAAGACCGATGGTGTATGAAAAGAACATAGTGTAGCCATTTAGTTCACCTTTTTGTGCTGCCCTGCTTCCAACTGGTCGGGTCCTCCATTACCATTGATACCAGCGGTCAACTGCTGCTTCATGCATGACAAGATTACACAAGCGGCAATTACATTTGACAACCCACCCGGACAACAATTGAGAATATGAGCATGTGTACCTCAGTGCTATAGGGCAGCGATGGTGGCGTCGGAAGGGACTGCGGGTATCCTCCATACCATCACAGCCACCGGGCCTATACCACACGCATTCGGATTGCGCGGCGAAGCGATAAACCTCGACGAGGCCCAATGGAGATGAATGCCACTTCTTCATAGCCTCGAGCGAGGAATCAGATTAGATAACCACAAAGATGGTGGGTTACGCTAATTCGAGCGGAGAGGTATTATGTACGTGCTTAAGCATGTATGAACTCGCAGATACTTCAGGGTTAGTGTACCTCGTTGTTTTAGCACGGATGAAGCGCCATCCCTGGCAAGTGCCTGGTGCGAAGGCGGTCGTTCACCGGCGAGATCTTCCAAGTGATAACCTCCCCGCCCCCGTCGTCCTGGCTCTGGTTGATCAAGCCGGACAGCACAAACAACCCACGAGCTCGGACGGCGGTACTGCTAAAGTAGGTCAAATCCGAGTAATCGCGAGACGAGGGCTCACCATTCCGGGAGAAAACTTGACCCGCTTTGGCGCGAGGGTCTTGGTGACCTCCGGCGAGACCTCCTCCGGCGGGGGCAGCGGCGGCGGGGAGGAGGAGGCATGGGGTCGGGGCTAGCGTCGGAGCTTCGGCGCCCGGCGATCCGGGAGGGCGGCTGCGGCCGGCGCTCGAAGAAGTGGCGGATGCCGAACTTGGCGGGCTGCGACGGGCTGCGAGGGCGGCGGCTTCTTCGACGCGGGCGCGGCCGCCGCCGCGCGCTTCCGTGGAGCCATGGCTGCTAGGGTTGTGCTGGTTCAGGATTCGGCGGGCGGCGGTGGAATGGGGAAGGAAAGGAGGAGTTGGGGGAAATCAGGAGAGGTCGCCGTTGGGAGGAGAAACGGGATTGGCGCTGCAGGCCGCCGCCAGGCGGCTGATTGGCGGCGGGGAAGAGGAGACGAGGGATTGGGGGAGGTCACCACGGACTGATCTAGGGTTTTCACCCACCCCACGCGCACAGGAAAACGAGGGAGAAAGGCGACGTGAACGAGCGGCCTCGCTGCCACTGCTCGCCGTCCCTACACACGCTAAGTCCCATTCGTCATTGACCTAATCAAACAAGCAAAAGGTGGAAAAAAATTACCACATCCGAGCGGCTGTGGTGAAAAGTGGGATTGTGGTTGGTGAAACGTGCGATCCAGATTGATTTGCCCCTCTCAGACCCCCTAGATGGCTGGGTAGTCTTTCAACATTTATAGGAGAAATGGTCATATTTGGGGATCCCTATAAATGGGTCCTTCTTCCCCAATATTTTATAGGGTTTTTGAGCTTGTTTTCTCCCACCATTGTTGATCTTCAAACACTTGCTTCCTCTCACATACCTCCTATGATTATAGCATCTTCTTAGGGGACTAGAAGAGGAGATCTGGATCCACAACTCCACCAATCAAATCTTCCTCTAAGTGAGGGGAACCATTTGTATATGGATATTGGAGTCATTGGTTGACATCTACCATTGTTCTTCCTCTCTAGATCCTCCATGGAAGTTGGTGCTTTGGTGGGATTTGAGAGAGAATGATTTGAGCAATTTTCTAGGTGTTCTTGATTTGCATCTTTGCATAGTATTGAGCTCTCCATTGTGATTTGTTGAAGTGAGAGACCGTGAGATTGTTACTCTTGGAGGGTGACCTCCTGGTTGGCTTTACGGTTGGTGCCATGGTGGCCTATTTGTGGAAGACTTTGAAGAGGCATTGTGAAGCGGTTGTGGATCTTGCCATCTCCGGAGCGGATGAAAAGCTAGCCATAAGCAAAAGAGTCATATCTTTGTGAGGGGTGATACGTCTCAAACGTATCTGATGACCCACAAGTATAGGGGGTGTATCGTAGTATCTTCGATAAGTAAGAATGTCGATCCCAACGAGGAGCAGAAGGTGTTGACAAGCAGTTTTGAAGAAGGATTCACTGTAAATGCTCACAGACAAGTATTCAGGGGTTTTGATGTAACGGATGAATAAAGTACGAGTAAGTAAAATGCGAGAGAAATAATTGCAGCGAGTGGCCCAATCCTTTTTAGCACAAAGGACAAGCCGGTTTGTTTACTTATAATGACCAAACGTTCTCGAGGACACACGGGATTTTAGTCTAGTGCTTTCGCTACATACGGTTGATTAATCTTCATTGTTTTGATAAGTGTTGTGTGGGTGAACCTATGCTAATGTACCGCCCTTCCTAGGACTAATACATACTTGTGATTATACCCCTTGCAAGCATCCGCAACTACAAGAAAGTAATTAAGATAAATCTAACCACGGCCTTAATCT
>NW_025900653.1:0-17549 GCF_022539505.1 Lolium rigidum | reverse complement strand
GTTGTGTGTGCTCAAAGCTATTTCCTTTAGATCCTGCAATTGCATCTTGTTGTTTCTTGTTTACACTAGTTTGGCATAATGGACAACAATGAGCTTCTTATTCTATTTCCTGATTTAAAACATGGATTGTTTGGTGCGAAAATTAAAAAACCTATGGAACCTTATTTGCATGCTGGTAGTAATATTAGTATGAACGCTTCGAACACCATTGTTGCTAATGATATAGAAAGTTCTAAGCTTGGGGAAGCTGGTTTTCATGATATTTTTAGTCCCCCAAGCATTGAGGAGAAAATTTTCTTTGATGATACTTTGCCTCCTATTTCCGATGATTATAATGATAGTGGTCTTTTGATGCCACTTACTCGCTGAGAGTAAATTTTGTTGTGATTATACTATGCCTCCTACACTTGATGAGAATAATGATGATAGCTACTTTGTTGAATTTGCTCCCACTACAACTAATAAAATTGATTATGCCTATGTGGAGAGTAATAATTTTATGCATGAGACTCATGATAAGAATGCTCTATGTGATAGTTATATTGTTGAGTTTGCTCATGATGCTACTGAAAGTTATTATGAGAGAGGAAAATATGGTTGTAGAAATTTTCATGTTACTAAAATGCCTCTCTATGTGCTGAAATTTTTGAAGCTATACTTGTTTTATCTTCCTATGCTTGTTACTTTGCTCTTCATGAACTTGTTTATTTACAAGATTCCTATGCATAGGAAGCATGTTAGACTTAAATGTGTTTTGAATTTGCCTCTTGATGCTCTCTTTTGCTTCAAATACTATTTCTTGCGAGTGCATCATTAAAACTGCTGAGCCCATCTTAATGGCTAAAAAGAAAGAACTTCTTGGGAGATAACCCATGTGTTATTTTGCTACAGTACTTTGTTTTATATTTGTGTCTTGGAAGTTGTTTACTACTGTAGCAACCTCTCCTTATCTTAGTTTTAAGTTTTGTTGTGCCAAGTTAAGCCGTTGATAGAAAAGTAAGTACTAGATTTGGATTACTGCGCAGTTCCAGATTTCTTTGCTGTCACGAATCTGAGCCCACTGCCCTGCAGGAAGCTCAGAAAATTATGCCAATTTACGTGCATGATCCTCAGATATGTACGCAACTTTCATTCAATTTGAGCATTTTCATTTGAGCAAGTCTGGTGGCCTAATAAAATCCATCTTTACGGACTGTTCTGTTTTGACAGATTCTGCCTTTTATTTCACATTGCCTCTTTTGCTATGTTGGATGAATTTCTTTGATCCATTGATGTCCAGTAGCTTTATGCAATGTCCAGAAGTGTTAAGAATGATTGTGTCACCTCTGAACATGTGAATTTTTATTATGCACTAACCCTCTAATGAGTTGTTTCGAGTTTGGTGTGGAGGAAGTTTTCAAGGGTCAAGAGAGGAGGATGATATACTACGATCAAGAAGAGTGAAAGCTCTAAGCTTGGGGATGCACCCGGTGGTTCACCCCTGCATATGTCAAGAAGACTCAAGCGTCTAAGCTTGGGGATGCCCAAGGCATCCCCTTCTTCATCGACAACATTATCAGGTTCCTCCCCTGAAACTATATTTTTATTCCATCACATCTTATGTGCTTTTTCTTGGAGCGTCTGTTTGTTTCTATTTTTGTTTGTGTTTGAATAAATTGGATTACATCATGCTTGTGTTGGAGAGAGACACGCTCCGCTGGTTCAAATGAACACATGTGTTCTTAGCTCATAATATTCATGGCGAAGTTTCCTCTTCGTTAAATTGTTATATGGTTGGAATTGGAAAATGATACATGTAGTAATTGCTATAAATGTTTTGGGTAATGTGATACTTGGCAATTGTTGTGCTCATGTTTAAGCTCTTGCATCATATACTTTGCACCCATTAGTGAAGAAATACATAGAGCATGCTAAAATTTGGTTTGCATAATTGGTCTCTCTAAGGTCTAGATAATTTCTAGTAAGGTGTTTGAACAACAAGGAAGACGATGTATAGTCTTATAATACTTGTAATATGTCTTTTATGTGAGTTTCTGCTGTACTAGTTCATCCTTGTGTTTGCCTCAAACAACCTTGCTAGCCTAAACCTTGTATCGAGAGGGAATACTTCTCATGCATCCAAATACTTGAGCCAACACTATGCCATTTGTGTCCACCATACCTACCTACTACATGGTATTTCCCGCCATTCCAAAGTAAATTGCTTGAGTGCTACCTTTAAACAATTCAAAATTTATTACCTCTTATTTGTGTCAATGTTTTATAGCTCATGAGGAAGTATGTGGTGTTTATCTTTCAATCTTGTTGGGCAACTTTCACCAATGGACCGAGTGGCTTCATCCGCTTATCCAATAATTTTGCAAAAAGAGCTGGCAATGGGATTCCCGATCCCAAATTAATTAACAAAAATAGACACTCCTCCATGGTATGTGATTGTTGGACGGCACCCGAAGGATTCGGTTAGCCATGGCTTGTGTAAGCAAAGGTTGGGAGGAGTGTCATCATAATAAAACTAAAATAAAAAGGCACTCCTTCATGGTATGAGATTGTTGGCGAGGCACCCGAGGATTCGGTTAGCCATGGTTTGTGAAAGAAAGGTTGGAAGGAGTGCCACCCAAAAATAAAATAAAATGGGAGCCGCTCTTTGAAGGTTTGTCTGGCAAGGGGGTTAGAGTACCCGCTACCATTCGTTGACAACAACAAGCACCTCTCAAAATTTTACTTTTATGCTCTCTATATGTTTTCAAAATCAAAGCTCTAGCACAAATATAGCAATCGATGCTTTCCTCTTTGAAGGACCATTCTTTTACTTTCAATGTTGAGTCAGTTCACCTATCTCTCTCCACCTCAAGAAGCAAACATTTGTGTGAACTGTGCATTGATTCTTACATACTTGCTTATTGCATTTGTTATATTGCTCCGCGTTGACAACTATCTATGAGATATACATGTTACAAGTTGAAAGCAACCGCTGAAACTTAATCTTCTTTTGTGTTGCTTCAATACCTTTACTTTGAATTATTGCTTTATGAGTTAACTCTTATGCAAGACTTATTGATGCTTGTCTTGAAGTGCTATTCATGAAAAGTCTTTGCTTTATGATTCACTTGTTTACTCATGTCATACACATTGTTTTGATCGCTGCATTCACTACATATGCTTTACAAATAGTATGATCAAGATTATGATGGCATGTCACTCCAGAAATTATCTTTGTTATCGTTTTACCTCGCTCGGGACGAGCGAGAACTAAGCTTGGGGATGCCGATACGTCTCCAACGTATCGATAATTTCTTGTGTTCCATGCCACATTATTGATGTTATCTACATGTTTTATGCACACTTTATGTCATATTCGTGCATTTTACTGGAACTAACCTATTAACAAGATGCCGAAGTGCCGGTTCCTGTTTTCTGCTGTTTTTGGTTTCAGAAATCCTAGTAACGAAATATTCTCGGAATCGGACGAAATCAACGCCCGGGTTCCTATTTTACCCGGAAGCCTCCAGAACACACGAGAACCGCCAGAGAAGGGAGGCGGGGCCACCAAACCCTAGCCCGGCGCGGCCAAGGGGCGCGCCCCTAGGGTGTGGGCCCCCTTCGACCTTCCTCGCGCCGCCTCTCCGCCTATAAAAAGCCCCTGGATCAGAAAACCCGATACCAATTGACGAAACCCACGAAACCCGCCGGAGCCGCCGCCATCGCGAAGCCAAGATCCGGGGGACGGGATCTCTGTTCACGGCACGCTGCCGGAGCGGGAAGTGCCCCGGAAGGCTTCTCCATCGACACCGCTGCCATCTCCACCGCCATCTTCATCACCGCTGCTGCTCCCATGAGGAGGGAGTAGTTCTCCATCGAGGCTCGGGGCCGTACCGGTAGCTATGTGGTTCATCTCTCTCCTATGTGTGTCAATACAATAATCTCATGAGCTGCCTTACATGATTGAGATTCATATGATGATGCTTGTAATCTAGATGTCATTATGCTAGTCAAGTGAGTTTTACTTATGTGATCTCCGGAGACTCCTCGTCCCACGTGTGTAAAGGTGACGAGTGTGTGCACCGTGTGGGTCTCTTAGGCTAGATTTCACAGAATACTTACTCATTGAATGGCATAGTGAGGTGCTTATTTATATCTCTTTATGATTGCAGCATGTTGTATCACAATTTATCCATGTGCTACTCTAGTGATCCGTTATTAAAGTAGTTTATTCCTCCTGCATGTGTGCAAAGGTGACAGGTGCGTGCACCGTGTTAGTACTTGGTTTATGCTATGATCATGATCTCTTGTAGATTATGGAGTTAACTATTGCTATGATAATATTGATGTGATCTATTCCTCCTACATATGCATGAAGGTGACGAGTGTGCATGCTATGCTAGTACTTGGTTTAGTAGCGTTGATCTATCTTACACTAAAGGTTACTAAAACATGAGCATTATTGTGGAGCTTGTTAACTCCGGCATTGAGGGTTCGTGTAATCCTACGCAATGTGTTCATCATCCAACAAAAGTGTAGAGTATGCATTTATCTATTCTGTTATGTGATCAATGTTGAGTGTCCACTAGTGAAAGTGTAATCCCTAGGCCTTGTTCCTAAATACTGCTGAGTTACTACTGCTTGTTTACTACTACTGCGTTACTACTGCTGAGTTACTACTGCTTGTTTCTTGTTTTTCTTAGCGTTACTACTCGCTGCAATACCACCACCATCAACTACACGCCAAGCACTTTTACGGCACCGTTGCTACTGCTCATACTTATTTATACCACCTGTATTTCACTATCTCTTCGCCGAACTAGTGCACCTATTTGGTGTGTTGGGGACACAAGAGACTTCTTGCTTTGTGGTTGCGGGGTTGCATGAGAGGGATATCTTTGACCTCTTCCTCCCTGAGTTCGATAAACCTTGGGTGATCCACTTAAGGGAAAACTTGCTGCTGTTCTACAAACCTCTGCTCTTGGGGGCCCAACACTGTCTACAGGAAAGGAGGGGGAACGTAGACATCAGTGGTTAGTAAATTTGTTAGTAAATTTGTGTTTCCTTCTCAATTTTACTTGCAGTAGCTAAATTGAAATAGATTTTACTTGCAGTATTATTAAAACATGAAAATGAAATAGAGCTTTGGTTCAAAATTGATTTTACTTGCAGTAGCTAAAATGAAAAATGATTTTGTTCGAGTTAATTGGCCGGTGCATGTACAAGGTGAAGGAATGTCACTTTAATTCCAGTTATTTGTTATTGCATTTATTCTCTGGTTTAAATGCTACTGATGGTTTAAATGGTGGAATGCTACTGATGTGTATTTGTGCTACATATCCAGTGATGCTATTTTATATCTCTGAATTGGTATTGCTACACAGGTTCTCAGTAGGTGCCAGGGATTTAAAATGCTATAGAAGTAGAGGTTGCAGTATGTGCTATTCTCTGGTTTGAAAAAAGAACAAGTGCTATTAGCTGGTTTGAAAAAATGTGCTATATCAATTGATGCTCGTCAAGTGTTCACAAATGCTATATCAATTGAAATTTTGCTATGTATCATATATGTGAATTGCATTTCGTTACGGGGATTGAGTTGCTATTGAGTGCCGGAATGTCGATTCATTTCCGTTCCGGCAATTCTAGCACTCGGCATGACCAATTTTTAGCAAAGGTCATGCCGAATTTTTCCGTGAATTCTAACTCTTTTTCATCTTCTATTAGTGCAAGCCACCATGGCGTCTCAAGAAGAATTAGAGGAGCACTACAATAGGCACTTCTTTAGGACGGAGGAGGATGCCGAGGCCGCCGGTGTTGGCGGCGACGAGGACCATGAGATGGAGCATGACGCTGGGGGTAGTGGCGAGGAGCCAAGCGGCAACGAGGCAAGCGACGCCGCCGGGGTAGTACCTACGCACCAAGCGGCGACGAGGCAGCCGGCGCCGCCGGGGGTGGCGGCGAGACAAGCGGCGACGATCCTAGCGGCGCCGCCGGGAGTAGTGGCACCGGGACAAGTGGTTCCAAGAGGCCGCGGAAGGCAAGGCGCCAAAACACGGTCGGCACCGGCAGAGACACGGTCAAAGAGGTGGAGCCCGCCGGTGGTTTGCCGGTGGAGCCTAAGGATGTTGCCAAGGGGTACGGCAACCAACCGGCATGTATCCTCCGAGAGGTCGTCAATCTCAACGAGACGGACCTCCGAGCTGAGAGCAAAGCGCCTTTGCGAGCCCAGCTCATTGCGAGGTTGCACGCACGATACAAGTTCCTAGGCGACTACGCCTCCGGTCATCAAACCAACAACATTGTGAACTCACAAGCCCTCCTCGAAGTTCACCAAACACCTCAGCAGCCTATAAGTACATGGTGCGGAAGCTGATTGCTGAGGGCAAAGGTTTCGAAGAGGTCCACTCCGCCTTTCCGCATGTCTCCCAGGCGGACTTTGATGCTTTTGTGGCCAATGAAGAGCTACAAGCAACCAAGAATCGCAAGTTGTGGGGGAAGGAAATGCGGGAGCTTAACATCGGCAACCACAACCTTGGGAGCCGTGGGTACGAGGGAAAGGAGCCCTATTGGGCGAAGGAGGACGAGGCGTATGTAAATTCCGGCATTGAGAACCCCCGGCTCAAGTACAAGGACCCGCTTGAAAGAAGATTCATCAGGTCCCGGTACCATAAGAAGAAACTAACCGGGGAACTTGTCACGGACCCGAAGGTCGTAACCGACATAATTTGGTTCACGAACGACAAGAAGGTCCTGGCGTTGGAGAAAAAACTGGTAAGCAATTTACCGGTTTAATTAGATCAAGTATCGTTCATATAATAGTAGCAACATTTCTAAATGGTTCGCGTTTCTTCCGCAGGAAGAAGAAACACAAAGACTTTCTCAATGTGACGAAGGCTCCTCCTCCCGGGCGTCGACGGGCAGGGTAGCCTCGGGACAAGCCTCTCGTACGGGCGCTAAACATCGTTAATGAGCATTCACCGACGAGAAGGCCGCATAGAGGCCGTGTGGCTGGCGCCGGTACAGGCTACAAGCATGGTCACTACGGCTTGTCGTCTGTGGCCGATAAAAATGCGCGCAGTGAGAGGAAGCAGCGGGAGGCGGAGGAAATGCACCAGAGGTCAGCGCCCCACCACAACAGACAGCTGCGCCAGAGGCCGAGGAATACGAACGTGAGAACTTCCAATGGGATATTCCTACGTCTTCACAAGTTGTCCATGAGGATGCGCCGGCATTGAAATATGTGTGCTCCAAGAAGCTGTTTGATTCTCAAGAAACGGCTGAGGAGGAAAATCCTGAGGAGGTCGCCACCTCCACCGTCAAAAATATGCTGAGCCCAAACACACTCCGTGCTACGGCCACTACGGCGATGGATGGTCCAGCACTACAACCCAAGAAGAGGAAGAGGGCAAATAAGAAGGACGCCAAAGACAAGGCGGCGGCCAAATCCAAGGACAAGGTCCCACTCCTTGACAAGTTGCCAAACAATTGGCGACCTCTCGCATCACTTGGGTGAACCGATGCTGCCGGAGCATGTCCCGAATAAACTCACCCCGGATATGAGGAGCTTGCATGAGACCTGTCGTGCATGTGGAGAACATTCTTCTCAAATCAAAAGATCCTCGCTTACCCTCTCTTCGTGGCGAAGGTGCCAACTGGCATGAACTTCGTCGAGAAGTACCCCGCGGACTTGTGCTTCATCCGGTTCAACGACATCTTCAGCATCTATCGCATGCAAGCGCTCCACTTTAGTGTGGTTCGCCTAGTTGCTCTTAGCTTGTCTTCCCAGATTGTTAAGGAGGGGACGCCGACCATCGCGATAATGGACCCCTTCTATATGCGGGAGAGCATCATCCGCAACGCTCGGGGATCGCGCGATTGCCACCCAGACAGGTCGAGGATTTCATGCCGGCGAACATTAAAAAGGGCGCCATTCTCATCCCTTACTTCCCCGAGTAAGTAATCACTCGCTAGTCCCCCATCACCATTCTATCCTATATCTCCATTTGCATTTCCAAAGGTTAATCCGTGTGTTTTCCGCAGAGACAAGTTCTGCACCCTCATCGTCGTGCACCCGCAACACTCGCATGCAGCCTATCTCGACTCGGGTAGGGACCGCAAGAAAGACTACACCCACATCGGGGCCCTTCTCAATGATGCTCTCACCGGCTTCGCCAACAAGGCGAGCCCCCTCAAAGTAGAGAGGAAATCCCGAGGAGGCTTGGTCTTAACCCACACAACCAACTTCCCATGCCTCGGGCGATCGACGCAAGACAATGGGATGGACGCGTGGTACGCCATCCTTCGGATGCAGGAGTACATAAAGTACGCGGATGACATGTTGCTGCCAGAGAATCTCGAAACAGGTTTGCAAACATGGCGGATGTCTCCGATAGAGAGATTAGAAAGAACTCGGGGTCGCATCCAGCGGTTCATTTGCACGGTAATCCTGCAGGATGTCAACGCTAGGTCCGGCGAGTTCTTCTACGGCTACGGTCTACCACCTAATGACGAGATAGAACTCCGCTTGGAGATGTCGCGTGATGAGAGGCCGTTCAACTCGCTTGAGGGCTGCCGTCCATTCCCCCCCTAGGCGTACAACCTGATCCTACGACGGGAACACTTGCTAAAGCTTGAACGATATGTCCTTGAACTTCCGTATTGTAATAATTGCTATATATTCTAATAGAATCGACTTGTTGCTTTTATTTAGTTGTATGAATGTGCATGTGAACATGTGTCTATTGTTTCATTTACTTTGCTATATATTTCAAGATTATGGCGTAGATAGCTTAATAATTATTTGCATTACTTGCCTCATATTTGGAGTTCGCCGATGATTAGAATGTTCGGTCACTCGTACACTCGGGGGTGGAGCCAGTGAGCCTTGGTGCGACGGCCACAAGTATCAATCTCTTGTGCATCCTACCTAGCCTCACCGACTCCATCCCTGGATGTTAATATTTGTTTCGACCGACAAAGTATGAGGCACGCTATTTAATTCGTACTACTTGTCTTTTATTTGAGTTCGCACTTCTTAATTGCATTGGCCGATGATTAAAATGTTCGGTCACTTGTACACTCCGGGGTGGGGCCGGTGAGGCTTGGTGTGATGGCCACAAATATCATTCTATTGTGCATCCTACCTAGCCTCACTGACCCCATCCCCGTATGTTATTATTTATTTCGACCAACAAAGTATGAGGCACATGCTATTTAGTTCATACTACTTGTCTCTTATTTGAGTTGGCACTTGTTCATTGCATTGGTACTAACGTTTTACTTGTCTTGTGCATGGAGATGCCGACGACATATGTCGTGTACAAGGGGAGGGTTCCCGGAGTCTACGACGACCGGGAAGACTGATCGGAGACAGGTGCACCGCTTCGGCGGCAACAGCTACAAGGGATACCCCACTAGGGTGGAGGCGGAAGGAAGATACGCCCGTTATCTAGCGGGAGAGATGAGGGACATGAGGAGGAACCGGATGAAGACCATGGCCTTCGTGATGATGGTCATCGTGACCATGTTGTTCATGTTCTATGTGATTGTAGTTTAGGTTAGGAGCTACATTGTGAGGTGTATGACGACACATGTGACGACTACCGAGACTTCTAACTTTATGAAACTTAGTCCTTTGGTGTTGCATATGCACATGTGTTGTATGAATCAACATTCCGGAACGAGACTTGTGTATTTGTGTATTGATACTGAAATGATACTTGACTCTCTATGTGCTTCTCATATTGCATGTGCTCTTTGTACAAATATGAACTGTGTTGTAAATATATCTTGCTTTGTCAAATATGTATTCTAATATGCTTTGGAAAAAAGCTGAAAAAAGAATTTTCGAATTTATTGCCGGCGCACCTAAATGAGCTACTGCCGGCGCACGTGGCATGCGCCGATCGTTGGAAGCACTACTCGCCGGCGCAGCCTGGCCGGTGCGCCGGTGGAACTTTTCCTTTGCCGGCGAATCGGCGATGGCGCGCCGCCGGTATCCGATCCTATCGCCGGCGCACTTGCTCGGTGCGCCGGCAGTGGCCAGTTATCACCGGCCCGTTCGCACCGGCGGGCTCATGGTGCGCCGGCAATGGGCCATTTAGGTTCGCCGGCGGTAGGCCTTTCCCTTGTAGTGTAGTTCACGAACCGTAGGGTGACACACTTAAGGTTTGATGTCGTTTAAGTAGATATGGAGTATGGAATGGAGTTCGAAGTTTTGTTCGGAGTCTCGGATGGGATCCATGACATCACGAGGAGGTCCGGAATGGTCCGGAGAATAAGATTCATATATAGGAAGTCATTTTCTAAGTTTGAAAATGATCCGGTGCATTTATGGAAAGTTCTAGAAGGTTCTAGAAGAGTCCGAAAGAAATCACCATGGAAGGTGGAGTCCCGGAGGGACTCCACCTAGCATGGCCGGCCAACCAAAGGGGGGAGGAGTCCCAGGTGGACTCCACCATAGTGGTCCAGCCACCCCACCAAGGGAAAGGGGAGAGTCCCACCCCAAGTAGGATTCGTCCATATGGCAGTTTTGAATTGGGGTCTTATTCAAAGACTTTGAGGCAAACTCTTGGGGGTTCCACCTATATAATGAGGGATAAGGGGAGGGGGTCGGCCACACTAAGCCACCTTGGCCGCACCCCATAGAGGCCGGTGCCCCCTCTCCCCAAACCCTAGCCGCCCTCCTCCTCCACCTCTCCTGCATACGCTTTGGCGAAGCCCTGCCGGAGATCTCCTCCACCACCGCCACCACGCTGTCGTGCTGCCGGGATTCCGAGGAGGATCTACTACTTCCGTTGCATGCTGGAACGGGGAGAAGGACGTCTTCATCAACACCAAATGTGTGACCGAGTACGGAGGTGCTGCCCGACTGTGGCACCTTCAAGATCTTCTACACGCTTTTAAAAGCGGCAAGTGATCATCTTCTGCAACAACGAGATCTAATCTCGTAGGCTTTGGAAATCTTCGAGGGTTAGTCTCATGATCTTCTCGTTGCTACCATCTTCTAGATTGCATCTTGGCTTGTTTTTCGTTCTTGCGGTAGGAAATTTTTTGTTTTCTATGCTACGAATCCCATCAGTAGTCCATAGCTAGGTTTTAGCAGGCATTGCGGGGCCCTTTTTATTTTCTCATCTTTTTGATGTATTTTTACAATTATATAAATTATGGGTTTTCAATTGGAAAAAAAATTATGTGTCGGATCGTTGGGGACACCCCTAGACGCAAAAGGACGCGCGGTCGATTTCGATCATTCGGCCCGATGCAAACGGACGGTTCGTGTCCGATTTGTGTTGGGATGTTGGAGATGTCCTGAGTGGCAGATTCTTGTCTTTGATTGCAAAGTTCATAATTGCTACAAAATTTACCATTCTCTGCTTTCAATCCTATCCATCATCCAAACTCTATTTTGAAGAGCAATAACCAAATGAAAATCTTGCATATGGGAGTTGCCCATGGTTTCCAAATCTCGGAATGCATGATAGAGGCGATGAGACCCTCAAATTACATCATGTAGGCCGAAGATGAGGAGTAGGATTCGTGAATAGTTAGCTTCCAAGTGATCGAATCAAGTTGATTTGGCAACTCCCCATAGCTTATTTGGGAAGCCATGTTGACTAGCTAGCTCGACCCGAAGGATCGATCCTCTGGGGAGCACGTGCAGTTTCCTTTTCTGAAATGAGATCTATTTGATTATTCAAAAAAATCGTTCTTTCTCAAATATTCCAAATGCCAAACTACCCCATCTATAATCACTTGATTGCCCTCGAGGCTTCCTACAAGGTACACGTTTCTTTTTTTCTTTGGCAACCACAACATATTACAAATTTTTGCTACTATTTTGTGATCGTTTATGTTTCACCAGAACTAAAATGCTGTAACTATTGGTGAAATGAAATACTACCTCTATCCATAAAAAGATGTTGCAAGTTTGTTTAAATTTTAATTTATGTAAACACTAGATACATCAAAATTTAGATAAATCTCCACCTTTATATGAAACGGATGAAGTAATTAATAGACGTTCCAACAGCGCCATTGCAATTTACAACTCCACAGCCCAACACAGCTCAGCCGCTTGCGTCGCACACTGCACCGGTTGTGCTGATTTGCTTCTCAGCAGCCGGTATACTGCAGCCATCAAATTATGACCAGATGCACGGTCTATTTATCACTGTCGACCCCTAGCCTTGTCACCGGCTCACCGCTATGAACAACCTGCCAAGAGCGTTGATTTCCATCTCTAATTCATCCGTAGGAGAGGAACTACTTTCTCCACTTCAAATAAGTGTGACAGCAATATACGGATGGATCTACAACTATAGTATATCTAATACATTTGTATTTAAATAAAATCGCTTCATTTATTTTAAACGGATGGATGCCAGAGTGGTTTTAGCATGTGGGTGCCGACTGCCGACACGGAATTTGCCTAATGTCAGAGATAGAGATATGCATTCTTATCCACGGAAGCTAAACAGACTGATAAAATAAATGGACCCCCCTAAATTAATTTTCTCGACTAATGCAGCAGCAAGTTGAACCCTTCTTCTTTGTCTTAATGCAGCAAGGTGAGCCCAAAACCATTGGCCGGTCCGCGTTTTTCCTTGGCTAGAACAAGCATCAGCCGGCGTCGCTGGAGGGAACGGGGGGCCAGGGCGATCAGCTCCACGAATCCACGGCCCGATCCCAGATCAGTACGACGAACCAACAGGCACACGATCGAGAGAGCGTGCTACCGTGGTACGGTCGTACGGTTGCCTTCGGCGTGCTCGCAGGCGGGGTACATCTGCGTCAACAGATGGTTACCATGGACCTGTCACCTGTATCCATACTGTCACATTTACTCATACCCATCACATGTACCCGTCGATGGATATCAATTTTCCATACTTGTCACCAAACCGAATAAATGGGTATCCGTTGAAAAAAAAACACGTTTATAACACGTCAAATAAGGAAAAAAAAACAGTACATATGTCAAATTAGGAAGAAAAAAAACCATGTTTCGAAACATCCTTATGAATAACAACATATTTAAATTAGCAATACAATATATACAAATAGCAGCACTTGCCAATAAAAAGCGCAACCCGTCAAGGTGTGATGTTGATACATTTTTTAAAATCTCAATTATGCACTCCCAATGCTTATTTACCCGGCTGGTACGCGGGCAATGGATACCCATTGCCATTTCTATCCGCCGGATAGGTCAGGTTACCAAAACTTGACTTATTGCTGCATTTGCTAGTCATCGTCTTGCAAAGCTACTACGAAGTATGTTTTGCGGAAAGTCCTAGTGGAATCTGGGTCTAGGCGCACATGGCTTTTCAAAGATTGAAATAAATTCTAAAAGTTTCGAAAATAAAAAAAAAGTTTCATATGCATATTATCTTGATCGTTACTCGTGTAAATTTTTTTTTTAAAAAAGAGCAATTGCAGGTGACCTACACTTTTTTTTTAGATGAGTGACCTACACTTTAATGATTGAAATTGTACTGATCAAAGAAGTAAAAATTTATATTTTCTCTTTTTCACGTAGATCACATGTGGCCGTATTTTTCCTTAAGAATTTACACTCGTAAGTATCAAGATGATAAACACATGCGTGACTTTGAAATAGCATTGTTTCACGAAAAGTGTCTTTGGCTCATGGGCACCAGTGCTCCTGCTGTTTATTTTTTTTTTGAAAATCATACATATTTGTTTTAAACAAATCTGAAAGTAAATCTACACATAATAAATGATGTAACCTACAAATGTGTAAAATTTTAATATGAAATTCTTTATATTGTATTCTACACAAAAAAGACAAAATCTGCTGAAATTTGGAGATTTGAAACATGCATACCCAGATCCACATGTTTGTTATTTTTGTGTAGCCTAGAATTTTTTGTATTTGAAATTGAAATTTTGCACGTTTATGGGACAATTCATTGGCTACACCATAATTTATTTTCTAATTTTTTTGAAACACATAAATGTGATTTTTATTTTTTCTAAAATAGCAGGAGCACTGGTGCCCAGGAGCACCAAATCTCTGTCCATTGTTTCAAAAATATTATAATGGGTGCGCTGCACCGACGTCCACCAAATCCGGGTTGGTATGTCTTCTTGGATAATCTATATCTATATCTAATAATAAAGGAGCTCAGGTTTCTGCCAAAAAGTTTCGTCAACGCTTTTTTTACATACCGTTTCGTTCTGTTTTTTTTTACATCCCGAACAATCCATCCGACTGTACGAACAACACGCCGTGCCGTCAGCGTCTGCAGGGGCCAAGCAACACGGATGGATCGGAACTGGAAGGAATTTGCCGAATTGAGGAATATGAAAGATGTTGGCCTCCAATGGTGCCCGGGATGGTGGAGAACGATGCCGCCACAGGCTGCCGAGAGAATAACACGGCGAGAGAGAATTCAGTCCCGACACAAGGAAAAAATCGGTTGTTCATGCAGCGTGCACAAGGTAGAAGCCGGGTGGGTTCATGCCCGTCGCTAGGAGCTCCACTGGGTCTCGCCTCTGGCAGTTGAGTAGGCCGAGTTAAGATTGACATTCTCGGCTTGGCAATTTACTTTTGTGTTTTCTACATTTGCCTATTTTGCTAAAAACTACGGGCGGGAGGCCGAGTTATATTTCAAAATATTAAATGGGTCAAATTTTATTACTATTTGTATGTAACCTAGAAATTTTTTTTTTGTAAAGATTGACGACACTGTGTGAATTATAAAGACTGACGATGATATATAATTGTAAAATGTTATAAAGAAAACATGTCAACTGTTATAAGGACTGAGGACACTTTGTGAATTATAAAGATTGATGACAATATGTAACTGCAAAATGTTCTAGATATATGTTGCTAATGAGAATTTCAATTTTTCTAAATTAATAATTCTTTTTTCTTCCGCGGCAACGCGCGGGCATTGTTCTAGTTACAGAAAAATTTGGGACTCCCATGAAGGATCAATCATGTCCTCCGTTCGTGGGCAGCATCTACCATGGCCTCCGTTCGTGGATTCGATAAGTTGGTCACAAGTCAGATAGTTCTTTCGTAGTTCATGGTTGATATTTGGTTTCCATGTCCCCGTTTTTGGGAAGGCAATGCATTTGGTGCAAGAGATGATCTAGGGGAGGTGGAGGTTGGCAGCAACATAGACCTCGTTTCTCTCTTTTTTCAACTCGTTTTCGCCAGCATTCTGCTGATAATGTTGTCTACTATCTGAACTTGGAGGGTAGCCTGATCAGTAACTGATCAAAACTGTTAGTTTGCTTGTTTCCTGTTGTATTGTATGGTGTGAGGTTGCTACTATGTAGTATGATGGTTTCGTTAATGAAATCGGGGATGATCCCCTTTTATCTATAAAAAATGTCCCCGTTTTGGGTGCATTTGATTCTGCCTCCATCGTTCCGGGCGTCTTACAGGTATACTTCTGAAATCTCCCTGACTCTCACCGGTCACCATACCTGGCGCCATCGGAGGAAAAATGGACATGCCATGGATCTGGCCTCAGAGTCGAATACAGCCCATATGCACGAAAAGTTGTGACCGAGTCGTCCCATTTTTGTTTATTTCCGAACTGGCTGGCTGGACTCATCACATAAACACGGTACAACAAACTGTAGAAACCGAACCCGATACAAGCAACAAAGACACCTGATAAATTAAAGGGGTTTACCAATGTCTTCTCAAATCACTGTCTTCAGGCCTTTGCATCTTGGAACCTACCAATGCTTCTGAAAATATCAAAAAGTTCGGCCGAGACACCGAACATCAATCCACTTTATTGGAAACTGCCGACGTCCGGGACAAAAATATTAGTGGCAATCCAATGTCGTCTTCAATGACTCGACTGATTACATAAACACAGAGCAAGTAACAAAGACACCTGATAAAGAGAAGGCTATATCGATGTCCTCTCTCGGCTCTCGGTCACCATCTTCAGGCACTACGGGAGAGCACAGATGTGCCGACGGCCAAATATCGGGGTCGTCGGCACAGAAGCCTCCGGACCGCGGCGACAAGGATGACCGTCGGCGTTAAAATGGCCGTCGGTACAGACCGGTTGTGCCGACGGTGACCGTCGGCATAGTTCTGGCCGTCGGCACATGACCAGTCTGGCTGTCGGCACAACAATTTTTTTCTTTTTTTTTACTACAGACCTGTGCCGACGGTTATACCGTCGGCATAGCTTTTTTCTATTTCTGCATGCCAGTTTTCAAAAAAGCATAATTAAATCATTCTAATTGAGAAAAATAAGTATAATATATCAAATTTTGCAGAAAAACAAGATCTATCATAGAAAAATATAAAAAATGGAATATTTCAAATACCTAAACAAATATTCTTAGAAATGAGCTATAATGTTCGAGGTTTCATGGCTTTCACACACGCCCAAAAATGAAAAAATTGTCGGTCGTGGGTCGGATTAGAAATCCGCATCCGGGGTCTTGCTTCCCATCCTAGGGTCCACACACGTGCCAAATATGATCTCGTTTCGGCAAACTATGCCATGCCGAGGCCGTTTCCCACCTCATTTCCCCTGAAATCCATATAACTCCGGACGTGATAGGCCTTTTCGTGAAGGGTTTTTCAAAATAATTTCCGTATCCCAGTTTTTACAAACGGAATAGTTACTATGACATATAAAATGACGTTACGCGGCTCCGTGGGATTTTTGGACTTCGTTCAAATTGCCATCTGGCCAAAACAGGACCCTCGAGACATGCGGTATCGTCGTACCGGGTGTGCGGGTGCACCCATTCACGAACAAACTAAACGGACAAAAATTAGCACATATAATGATGCATCGTAGAACTAAAAACAATTTTTCCGGAACTTCTGGAGCGACGGATAGTTCACCCCTAGTTCAAATCCGGTCAGTTTCCAGCGGATTCGGCGGGACACCGCCGGAGGCCGCATGGGTTCCCAAAAAGCTAACGAGTGCACATGTCCTGTGATAGGTGGTGCGTAGGTGGTCTACAATCATCGCACGGAGGTTTCACGTCATACTAAAATGCGCCCCATGTAGCTGCTTCACAAATAAAAACCGTTTGGGCACGCTAAAAATGAAAAGATGGTCGTCCGTGGGTCGGATTAGAAATCCGCGTCTGGGGTCTTGCTTCCCATCCTAGGGTCCACACACGTGCTAAATATGACCTTGTTTCGGCAAACTATGCCATGCTGAGGGCGTTTTCCACCTCATTTCACCTGAAATCCATAGAACTTCGGACATGATAGCCCTTTTCATGAAGGGTTTTTTAAAATAATTGCCGTATCCCAGTTTTGACAAACGGAATAGTTACTATGACATATAAAATGACGCCACCCGGCTCCGTGGGATTTTTTGACTTCGTTCAAAAAGCCATTTGGCCAAAACAGGGCCCCCGGGACATGCGGTATCGCCGTACCGGGCGTGCGGGTGCACCCATTCGCGAACAAACAAAACGGACAAAAAATAGCACATATAATGATGCTTCGTTGAACTAAAAACAAATTTTCGGAATTTCTGGAGCGACGGATAGTTGACCCCTAGTTCAAATCCGGTCACTTTCAGTAGTTCGGCGGGACA